>NC_066888.1:13150371-13450371 GCF_022985175.1 Labeo rohita | reverse complement strand
TTTCGGTAAAAAGCAATTACAGAGAATGGTTGAATACACTAAAATTAAAATTCTACTTTTAAATGTTACATATTTCATGTCTAAAATGCTTGTTAAATGACTTTAAATGTATGTATTCACCCAAATAAATTCAATTTGTCTTGTATATTAGTGTGTTTGTGCTTAAAACAAATGTTCATCTTTTGATTATTGCTGTTGCTGTAATTCTGTGTGTTTTTATAAGTTCTAGTACATTTTAAATCAGCAATATGATCATTTTTAAACACTAGTTGACTTAAAATAACCCAGCTTGTTTGGTAAAAACATTTAACCCAACCAGCTGGGTCAAAATAACCCAGCACGTTTTCTGTCCAGTATTTACCCAGCGTTGGGTTGCCAAATAACCCAAGTTGTTTTTAACTCAGCATTTTTTAGAATGTAAGCTTCCACTTAAGAAGAGTATTTTGTCCATATGTAAAATGGCTATATTTGGGTTAGAAATGTCCAGGATGTCCGTCCTGTTCATGACATCACACACTAGCTTCTGAATCTCACAAGAGCTGAGCATATCGAACTCTACATGCTTCAGCTGCCCAAAAACAGCAGCGACATGCACTCATCCAGGATATCCTACAACAGAGTCGGAATGGTGACTCCCCTGTTTGCTTATTTTTATTCTGCTCCATTCCAAGCCCCACATCCGTCCACTGGTTCAAAGAGGGTTCACCGAGTCTAAGAGTACACAGTGAAGACTGTGGAATCAGAACTTTTTTCTTGCCTATCACTGCAGAAAAAGACAAGGAGAGAAAGAAGCAGACTTTGTTAGGAGACAGAGCAGCAGGGGAGTGTAGTCAGCGAAGCCTCATAAATATCTACAATGTCTACGATAAGCAGAGAGGACCTTGTGTTCTCACAGCCGGCTCACTCGGAATCGAAACATGCATCATTCCTGTCACCCCAGTGACCCCTTAGTAAACGACAATGACCAGGACGTGACTGCATAACAATGACACAACGATTATTTGATGCAGTAGATGCTACAGAATAGGTCTTACAGGTTTGAAACGACATGAGGGTGAGTAATTAATGACAGAATTTTCATTTTTGGGTGAACTATCCCTTTAAGAGTATTATGATGCCATCATCCATGAGATTCCTTCACAGAGGTGTGCTTCATTTTTCAAAAACAAAGCAAAAAATTCGACACCTGTTGACCACGCCATGTTAGGTGACCACTATTTCCAAGCCAAAAGGCTCTCAGGACACAGAGTGGGCAGCCGTGTCCTGTTTCACTGCCCCCTTGTGCACACCATTTCTCATTAGCATACAGATGGACAGTGTGTTGGAATCATATTGTGTGTCCTCCTGCTCTTTGTTTGCCAGTCATAACTCCAGAGGTGGGCACAATGCTCCCTGCTCTTCAAAGGGGCGGTCACACCTGGGAGTGTTCTGAGAAAGGGAGTAGGCACCCATAGCCAGCTGCACAGATGGCCTCTCACGCTAAAGCACAATGGGCGAGCTGTAAGAGGTCCATGTGTCGGGTTACATATGAAAGTGCTCAGCAAAACTCTGGACGAATTTGGGAGCTATGACGCGTAAGAGGAGCTCATTACTATTTCATCATCAGTAGTGACATAGTGGAAACATCAGGTTGTGATGGGCTTGTGTGGTGTATGGTAGGGTTTCTCATTACCTGCAAACATTACATTACGCTAACTAACTTTTTTACTACGGAAGTTTGTTTGCCCAATAAGATAAGGAAATAAATTTTTTTTTTTTTTTTTTTAATTTTAATTTTATTTTGCTTTGTTTTGTGGCGGAAACAGGCTTACATATTCTGTTTTTTTTTTCTTTCTTTTTTCCAGATATTGAGAAAATGTCAAATTAAGGTATTCACAATAAAAAGTGACAAATCTTCTAAAACATTATTTTTATTTTATTTTATTTTATTTTATTTTGTGGCAGAAACAGGCTTGCATATATTTTTTTTCTTTTTTTCCAAATATTGAGACAATGTCAAATTAGGGTATTCACAATAAAAAAGGACAAATCTTCTAAAACATTATTTTATTTTATTTTATTTTATTTTATTTTATTTCATTTTGTGGCAGAAACAGGCTTACGTATATTTTTTTCTTTTTTCCAAATATTGAGACAATGTCAAATTAGGGTATTCACAATAAAAAAACGACAAATCTTCTAAAACTTTATTTTATTTTATTTTATTTTATTTTATTTTGTGGCAGAAACAGGCTTACATACTTATTTTTTTCTTTCTTTCTTTTTTCCAAATATTGGAAAAAATCATCAGTGTCAAATTAGGGTATTCACAATAATAAAAAAGGACAAATCTTCTAAAACATTTTATTTTATTTTATTTCTATTTTATTTTGTGGCAGAAACAGGCTTACGTATTTTTTTTTTTCTTTCTTTCTTTTTTCTTTTTTTCCAAATATTGAGACAATGTCAAATTAGGGTATTCACAATAAAAAAGGACAAATCTTCCAAACATAGTTTTATTTTTTTATTTTATTTTATTTTGTGGCAGAAACAGGCTTACATATATATATTTTTTCTTTTTTCCAAATATTGAGACAATGTCAAATTAGGGTATTCACAATAAAAAAGGACAAATCTTCTAAAACATTATTTTATTTTATTTTATTTTATATTTTATTTTGTGGCAGAAACCGGCTTACATGCTTTTTTTTTTTTTTTTTTTCCAGGTATTGAGACAATGTCAAATTAGTGTATTCACAAATAAAAAACGACAAATCTTTTTAAAACATTTGTCTTATTTGTATTCATTTTGGTTTCATATAGTTAAAACTTTTATAGTTTAAAAAAGAAAAAAAGGCTCAAATAACAGTTCTATAAGCAGCACCCCAAACAACATTACAATTCATTTTAATTCAGAAATAAAGAACATGCTCATTATTGCATTTTTAATGGATTGATGAACAAGTTAATATATGTGCATTATGCCATTGACGTGATGTGTACTGATAAATGAGTAAAAATGTCTAGCTGTCTAGATGTTTAGTTGATGAAGAATACTACCATAGCCCTTAAGACGATACACTGAAGGTTAGCAAATGCTCTGAGAGGCAAACAGACAGACAGGAAGACTTGCATCTCATTGAACAAAACCCTGAGGGGGTGTTCCATGACCTGTTACCATCTCGTTCCCTGGCAACAAGTTTTTCATGCAGCGCTGGTTGTACTACAGAATTTTTGAGGAATGCTGTAGGTGGATTGGAAGTCAAGTCACGATTCATAAAATCTACCCCTTCCAAGAAGCTCAGCCTTCAGGTCTGCAATGAAAACATCTGTATGTACTGTACCTCAATCCAGGAACTCACAGCATCCACTTTAATGCGATACACCCCAAGGAGCTTCGCTTACAGTGTGGAGCAAACTCAAAATACTTAAGGAAGATCTGAACACGAGCACGTCAGTGTGGGTGATCCATAGCCAGGGGCGGTGGAAAAAGAAGCCCTTATCTGTAACACAAACCCACATGCTGATCATGAGATGCTCAGAAGCTGGTGTAGCTTGAAAGAGGAAACAAATGATCACTTACATGTCAGATTCAGAGTGCCCTGCCCTGAGGCACTGGAAGAGTGAAAGTGAAAGCAGGAATTACTGGAAACCAGGACTAGTCTCAGCAGGACAGTTCGAATAATGACTTCATAGCAGGCAAAGCATGATGATGCCATGAAAACTGACACTAAATATGATTATTATTCCAAAGACCCAAATACCATACTAAAGAATTTGCAGCTTTGATGCACAGATGCAAAATACTTTGATTATATGGTTAGATAATAACTCTTTAGACACTGACAGATGGTTAAATGGAGCTATAACTATAAAAAGACAACCTGAAGATTTCATGCCACAGGCTATGTTTGAGTGGTTTGCCTTGGGAGGAAATAACAGGAAGGGAGGACAATCCTCTGACACCTGCAATCACATGTGCACTGATTATAAGTATTGGACCTGGCAGCTCACCTTGGCTGTAGTGTCATCTACACATTCACAGCTACACAATTTGCTGAACTGTGAACTGAGCCAGTCTTCTAATTATTGACATTTTTGCAGTTATTAAGCAAGTGAAATGAATGCTGAACGTATGACATAAAATTCCCATTAAGTCAAAAATATATGTAAACAAATTCATCACCATTATCACACACACAGAGCGATGCAAAGAGGCTCCAGCGGCGGGCAGTTTGTCCACGCCGAACGCGAAAAGGGGGCGGTGGCGTGACGCAATCAGTTACAATAACACAACCAATCAGAAAAGTTTCTCTCTGTTAACCGTTAGAACAAGAACCTTGTATTTTTGTGTAAAGTATTCCCTGACGATTCAGTGGTTTTATTGGTATTCCTTATGTAACTTTAAGATTTTGTCGTAGAAAATCCAATTCTAGACGCATGTCCCTGTCCATGTTTGATGCTACTTCAGTCCAATGAGATTTCAATGTGGGCAGGGCTACATGACACAATGCTGCCAGTTTTGCATGTTAGCATTTTTATATATTTGATAATTCTGTCAGTATTACACACTATTTCAGCCCAAAAATATTTTTATTACAACGGGATTAAAAATAAAGCCCTGAAGTATAGTATCAAATTTTAGATTCTATATGCTAAATAAGCTTTCAAATTGTATTCCATCTTTACCCCTTAATAAAAAAATCAATTAGACTCCCTTTTAAAATCTGTTTTTTTTTTCTTGCAACTGTTCTTGAAATTGTTGTAGGCTATATTCTAAAAACATTATAACTTTAATTGCTACCATTTAATTCTCGCAATTTTGACTATTCTCAACATTTTTTTGACTATATTCTCGTAATTTCGATTTTATTATCGAAAATTTTCAACTGTATTTTACGTAATTTATTCTCAAAATATTTTGACTATTCTCGAAACATTTCTACTATTCTTGAAACATTCTGACTTTATTCTTGAAACATTTTGACTTTATTCTCGTAATTTTTAATTTATTCTCGAAACATATAGACTTTATTCTTGAAACATTTTTACTTTATTCTCATAATTTCTTATTTATTCTAGAAACATTTTGACTTTATTCTCAAAACATTTTGACTCTATTCTTGAAATATTTTTACTTTATTTTCAAAACATTTTGACTTTATTCTTGAAAAATTTCAACTTTATTCTCGTAAATTCAACTTATTCTCAAAAAAATGTAACTTTATTCTTGTAATTTCGGCTTTATTCTTAAAATACGTAGACTTTATTCTTGTACTTTTTACTTTATTCTCAAAATATTTTGACTTTATTCTCGAAACATTTTGACTTTATTCCTGTAATTTTGACTTTATACTCGAATCATTTCGACTTTATTCTTGTACTTTTTACTTTATTCTCAAAATATTTTTACTTTATTCTCAAAACATTTTGACATTATTCCTGTAATTTTGACTTTATACTCGAAACATTTCGACTTTATTCTTGTACTTTTTACTTTATTTTCAAAATATTTTTACTTTATTCCCAAAACTCTGACTTGTAATTTCAACTTTATTTTTGAAACATTTCAGCTTTATCCTCGAAATATTTTGACTATATTCTCGAAACATTTTGTTTTTATTCTCAAAACATTTAGATTTTTTTCTTGTAATTTTGACTTTATTCTCAAAATAATACGACTTTAATCTCGTAATTTCACTTTTTTTTTATTTTCAATGTGGCACTAAAATGCCATCGTAGTTGTGAGATATGTTGTTTGCTGTTATTAAAAAAACTTTTAGGAAGAAAATCTGTTTACAGTTTGCTATTGCAGGGGTAAGGGTTTTTTTTATGAGTAGTGGAAAAATGGGTACATGTTGTCTTGCATTGGCAGAACAGCCAAAAACGATAATGTATCAGAAATTAAACTGATAGACAGATTCACACCAAATGTTAGAAATGTTTCAGTTTATGCACTTTCTCACGGTAAATGTTCCATGGTGGCTTTCAAAGGGATACATGTGTAACGGTGATACATAAAAATCACGTCAGCTCTGCAAATAAACTCAGTGAGCTGTAAGTTAATATGATATATCTGTGGCTCACATATAAGTAACAATAAGGGCTATCGTTCTACCTTTAAGGCCCAAAACAGAAAACAACATGCCTTAATTAATCACCCTCCTGCCTGGCGTGACAGAGCTCCCGGAGGATGTCTGGGTATTCCCAGCTGAAGCTTACAGCAAATCAGTCCTGCCGTAAGCTACAGCTAGAAGCAAAGTCGGCACATTAGAGGGAGCCAGTGGTTGGCATCAAGATGGGGCAAGTTCATATAAACATTCAGCAGTGCCATTAATGCATTAAGCTTGCATTATCAACAGTGAATCTTATCAGCTGCGCTCGGTGTGTGGAGCAGGATGGGGGAGTGATGACAGATCAGGACTTCAGGGAAATGGAAGTGCCCTTTCCTTCAGGGGAGGGAAACATCGGAACCTGCATGAAATTTAGAAGCTGCCGCTCAGCGTGAGCTGAAAAGCTGACCTCACCTCCTCATCGAGAACATTGTGTTGTTACATTTTCCTTCATGTAGATGATTTATGAATGTACTGACAGTGAAGAATAACAATAAAAGTGAACAACTCCTTACAAGTCAGCCCTTAAGTTAAGATATGGAATAATAGAAAGATTTTGTAACTGGTTGTAATGGAAAACAAAACCCAGAGCTTCCTAGATAAGAGAATTGTGCAAAGAGCTTGCCCCAAGTAACTGAGCTTTTCTACACATTTCCACATACTATTACTGAAAGCTCAGCAGATAGGCCTATATTAACAGGTGAACTAGAGTCAAAGTTATATACTCAAATTATATGAAAATATAAAATGCATAACTGACTGAATCCGCTAGTGATGTTTGCTCACAACACAGGTTTCTATGGAAGTCTGTTTCTGCCTTACAGCAAAAAGATAAAAAAAAAAGTACTGTAATTGTCTAATGATGTTTGAGTTACACTGAGAAATAAAGTCAAAATGATGAGAAACAATTACACAATTACAATAAATTGACATAAAATCAGAGTTGTATTTTATACTTGACAAATAGAAAAAATGATGAGGTCAGCACAAAACACAAAGCAGCACAACTCTGCCTCCCACACATCATTTTTATTGTAAAGTGAGTCTCTCGCTGCGGGAAAAAAAAGACAACATCTGGAATATTCAGAATCCATTAAGCATAGACTAGCGTTAAAGGGATAATTCAGCCAAAAATAAAAATTCTGTCATTATTTAGGTTACTCACCCTTATGTTGTTCCTAACCAGTATGATTCCACATCCCACCCCTCCCCCCCATTACACAAAAGAAGATATCTTGGAGAATGTTATACAATCTCCAAACAAAAATAAAGCCATACAATATGAGGGTGAGTAAATGATATCAGAATGTTCATTTTTAGGTGAACTGTTTCTTTAAAACCACCTTGCATGGAGACACAGAGGTCAAATGATTATTAGATAATTCAGGAACTAGATGCCTATTTCATTCAGGAATTAAATGTCTCATTTGTTGTCTTTTTTGGACTCAGTGAATCATTCAGTGGGTTTTTAAATGAAAGAAAAGCCACCAAAGTAATCACATGCTTCAAAAGGGAAAAAGAGACTTTAGTGAAGGAAAATGACTCATTGAAATTAATAAGAATAATTCGCTCATAAATAGCCGGTACAAATACTCTAAATGCAGACAACCATGTTTACTTATTCTGTGAGGGACGGTTTTCGGTACCAAAAGGCCCACTTAGACAAACTGAATGGGATTTAACTGGTCATGTTATGTCAATATGGTTGCCTTATCATATCAGATTTGAAATGCAAACTTCAAAGTGCTCTAAATGATCAACATTATTAAAACTGAAAAAAATGTTGTTCTCCATGCCTTCTGTCATCTGATCATATTTATTTATTTATTTTAATCAAGTAAATAGACTTTTATTTTAAACCACCTTCAGGTTGTTGTTCATATTTCAAGATCATTATTAACTGGACTGAACCTAAACTGGACTTTAAGTTTACTTGAATATTTATACAACAGTTTTTTTTTTTTTAGAAAAGTCATGGTAAAACGCGAGTACAGTACATTGTACACAGTACACAGTACGTTTTGCCCCCTGTAATAAAAATCTATAGAGCTTTAATTATACATCTAAGCATTTAACAATCATAAGATGTAGTCTTATTATTGGGAGATATAGAGTGATGGTAATTGACATTTATATGCTTTTTATGAAAACAGTTTGCAATGCTGTTATAAATATCTCACTGATTGACATTACAAGCTACAGAATTTCAGAATTTCACCTTTTTGGCAATATAAATATCAGCAACTACACCAGAATGCATATTTTTGCTCAGTTTGGTCCATTAAATAAAAATGAGTTGTTGTTTTTTTCCCCTCAAGTATAAGCTCCACACTCACTATATCATACTAGGCCTATATACAGATGAGGTCAAAAGTTTACATACACCTTGAAGAATCTGCAGAATGTTGATTATTTTACCAAAATTGGAGGGATCATACAAAATGCATGTTATTTTTTATTTAGTACTTGCCTGAATAAGATATTTCACATGAAAGACATTTACATATAATTCACAAGACATCATAGTTGAATTAATAAAAATTACAGTTCAAAAGTTTACATATGCTTGATTCTTAATACAGTGTTGTTACCTGAATGATCCACAGCTGTTTTATTTATTTATTTATTTATTTTTTTGGTTTAGTGATAGTTGTTCATGAGTCCCTTATTTGTCCTGAACAGTTAAACTGCTGTTCTTCAGAAAAAAATCCTTCAAGTCCGACAAATTCTGTTTTTTTAGTATTTTTGTGTATTTTAACCCTTTCCAACAATGACTGTATGATTATAAGATCCATCTTTTGACACTGAGGACAACTGAGGGATTCAAATGCAACTATTACGGAAGGTTCAAACACTCACTGATGAAAACACAATGCATTAAGGGGGTGAAAAAAAAAAGATATGTAGACAAAATAAGAAAATTGTACACATCTTCATTCTGTTCAAAAGTTTTCACCCCCCGACTCTTAATGCATTGTTTTTCCTTCTGGAGCATCAGTGAGTGTTTGAATCTTCTCAGGACAAACAAGGGACTAATGAACAACTATCACTAAACAACAACAATAACAACAACACAGTATTAATAATCAAGTGTATCTAAACTTTTGAACGTGGTTATTTTTATAAATTCAACTATTTTTTTTTTTCTTGTGGACTATATGTAAACATCTATTATGTAAAATATCTTATTTGGGTCAGTACTAAATAAAAAATAACATGCATTTTGTATATTGTATATATTATGGTAAAATAATTAAAGGGGTCATCGGATGCCCATTTTCCACAAGTTGATGTGATTCTTTAGGGTCTTAATGAATAGTCTATAATATACTTTGGTTAAAAATTCTCAATGGTTGTGTAAAACAACACCTTTTTTACCTTGTCAAAATCAGCTCTGCAAAAATCATCCCTTTCTGAGGGACTGTTCCTTTAAATGCAAATGAGCTCTACTCGCCCCGCGCATTTAGCCACGAAACTTGCTAACTAGCACGTTATGAGGAAAGGTGATTGCAGAGATTCATAAAAAAAAACCTTATACTCACTTCTGGTGTAGGTGAAGCTGGATCATGAATGATTTGCGTGAACATAGACGCATTTATTTAGATCGGGAGGCGCATTCCCTTCACAAACAAACATAATCTACTGCATCTTCAGAGCCTCAGATGTCGGGAGTAAATGACGACCACTATGTTCATTATTACATCCATCAACACAACACCTCAATTGCTCAATTCTTGTCTAACTTACATCCCTGGTCCGGCATTGAAAAAATGGAGGTCGGACTGTTACAGCTGATCTGAGGTAAGACGCTCATGTCAATCAACTATCGTGGGAGCGGCCTCTGTCTGTGTGACGTAACACCGACAGGCATCTGAGAACGGCTCGATTTGAAAAAGGGGATATTATTTTTACAGATTAATTAAAAATCATTGCATGGATTTTTATCATTATAGGGTAGATTTTTACATACTCCGCCAACACACATTAATGTTCAAACAACATGAAAAAGTGAAGTTTGCATCCTTTAACATTTTGCAAATTCTGCAAAGTATATGTAAACATTTGAGATTTGACAACTGTATATGCCATAAAAGACTGATATATCAAATATGTCAACAAAAGTCAACAAAAACAGACATTCTAACTTTTTAATATTTTGTATAAAATTTCAAAAATGGTACCATTTTAAACTAATTACATTTATCTTTTATTTCATGTCAGGCATCACAGGGTTAATGATGAAAAAATTCACCTAAAAGAAACACAACCGAGGCAAAATCTTCATGTAAATTTGTCCCGCCCCCGCTATTAATTTCTATTAGCAAGCTAATCCCTTTAGGGTGTGCTATAAAATAATAATCATCGCATCTCTAGAGCGGCTGCCGGTTCATTACATTAAACGCATGACAAGAAAAGCCAAAAAAAAGGGGGCTTAGTACAGCTGACAAATGAGCGATTGTTTTGTATTGATAATGTATTCCGTCTGCGTACAGTGCACAAGCCCTTTTCTGGGTCATCTGAACAAAGCCATCAGTAAATCAAGAAGCATAGAAAACATGCTTAAGTGCCCTTGCCATGTCTTCTCCTCTCCCCTGCCTCACAGATCACACTCATTGTGTGTCTTGTTGTGAGGCGTGCGGTTGCTATAGCAAAGTCGTGGTAGTTGCACTCAGTTACTTAATGCTATTATTTGTGACCCCCCTCACCCAACCACCTGTCCCTCCTCCACAATCCCTCGGCCCGGACATCCGTCAGTAAGGCTGTCTAATGATTACCAATGTGCCTAAAAAGAGCAGAGACGAAAACAAACATTACCTTGACAACTCAACTCCTCTCGAAGCTCTACATAACGAAGAGCTCACTCTGATCCCTAGAGAGCTCTGGATGAGAAGGACTTGACGAATTGTCCCTCAGCTTGAATGAAAACATCACGCTCGTTTGGCACGTGAAAGCCACATTGCAACCAAAAGGTGTGGTAATGCGGGGGACCAGAGAAAGGAGAGTGACACGAGGGCAAGTGGAGTGGATCTCCCCACTCTTTCAATGTATTACAGCCCTGCATCTTAAAAAATAAATTAATAAATAAAATAAAATTGCAACAAAGGCCTAATGTTATCTAATTTTACAATGCAAAATCAAAAATAACTCTGCCAGCTTTCCATCACATAGGTTTTTTGTTTTGTTTTGTTCTGTTTTTTTCAAAATAAGAATGATTTTTTTTTATTTTTTTAATTTATTGAATGCACTTCCAAAATAACAAGCAGTCAAAATGTCAAAAATGTAGGTTTTAATGATAAAAAGAAGTATTCAAGATAAAAGAAAAAAAGAAAAATCAAGAAAACAATTGGCTGAATTGAACAAACAGTTGTAACCTAGTTGAAAGGAAGACAGGAATTAGGTATTGTGGCAGATTTTCTGATGATTAAAAGATAATACTGGATCACCTAAAAAAACTGTACCGTTCTCCACCCACAGTTTGGCATGCACTTGCACCATGACTCAACTTAAATCTGAGAAGGCATCTGTGATATGGTTTCTAAAAAATTACAAGTAAATTAAATATTCTGAGAATAAAGTCAAAATTACAAGAATAAAGTCTTAGCAACACAAGAATAAAGTCAACATATTTTGAGAAAAAATTACAGTTATGAGAATACAGTCATATCACTACGAGAATAGACAAAATATTTTGAGAAAAAATTAAAGTTATGAGAATAAAGTCATATCACTCCGAGAATAGTCAAAATATTTTGAGAAAAAAATTACAGTTATGAGAATAAAATCCTATCACTCCGAGAATAGTCAAAATATTTTGAGAAAAAAATTACAGTTATGAGAATAAAGTCATATCACTATGAGAATACTCAAAATATTTTGAGAAAAAAATTACAGTTATGAGAATAAAATCCTATCACTCCGAGAAGTCAAAATATTTTGAGAAAAAAATTACAGTTATGAGAATAAAGTCATATCACTACGAGAATAGTCAAAATATTTTGAGAAAAAAATTAGTTATGAGAATACAGTCATATCACTACAAGAATAAAGTCAAAATATTTTGAGAGTAAATTCAGCATTATGAGGATAAAGTCAGTATTATGATGATAAAGTCAATATTTTGAGAATAAAGTCAAAATTACGAAAATAAAGTTGTAGCAATATGAGAATAAAGTCAAAATATTTTGAGAAAAAAAGTCAATTACCAGAATAAAGTAGCAATACAGGAATAAAGTCACAATATTTTGAGAAAAAAAGGAAAATTATGAGAATAAAGTCGTAGCAATATGAGAATAAAGTCAAAATATTTCTAGAAAAAAAGTCAAAATTATGAGAATAACATTGTAGCAACACGAGAATAAAGTCAAAATATTTTGAGAAAAAAGTAAAAATTACAAGAAAAGTCATAGCAACACAAGAATAAAGTCAAAATATTTCTAGAAAAAAAGTCAAAATTACGAGAATAAAGTCGTAGCAACACAAGAATAAAGTCAAAACATTTTGAGAAAAAAAGTAAAAATTACGAGAATAAAGTCGTAGCAACACGAGAATAAAGTCAAAACATTTTGAGAAAAAAAGTAAAAATTACGAGAATAAAGTCGTAGCAACACGAGAATAAAGTCAAAATATTTTGAGAATAAAGTCAAAATCATGAGAATTAAGTTAAGCAATTACGAGATTTAAGTTATAACATAGCCTATACTGCACATGCAAATGACCAGAATTAGACGCACCGGGAGAACTTCTGGTGGCCTGGCAACTGATTTGAATATATGTGGGATTACTAGCAGAAATCATACCATGTGTCATATACACGCATGGACAATATGCTTGGAAATAATATTTCACATTTTCGAATACATTCATTATTTGTAGTGCACCAGCCACCCAATAGCAATAAGTTTTGTGCTTTTGACTGTATTCTTGTGATTATTCTCAAAATATTTCAACATTATTCTTGTAATTTTGACTTTTTTTCTCAAAATATTACGACATTAATTTCATAATCTTGTATTTTTATGTGGCACTAAAAATGAAGTTGTACTTGAAAAAACCAGTCACTCTTTGCAAACTTTGTTCAATGCGATTGCCGTATGCTCAAATATGACCAGTCATTTATCCCGTCATTACACAAGTGTTAATAGCATGCATAATAACTGCGAGAAAGAGTCCCAATTTTGACTTTATTTCTTGCAATTGCAATTTTACCGTAGATCTTGCAATTCTGACTTTTCTTCTCCGAGTTGTGAGATATAAACTCGCAGTTGTGAGTAATAACGTCCAATTTTGAGGAGAAAAAAGACTGATATGTTCTCAGAATTGCAAGTTTACATCTCAAAATTTTGACTTAACTTGCAATTCTGAGAAAAATTCTCAATTTTGAGATATAAACAGTTCTGAGAAAAAAAGTCTCAACTGTAAGTTTATATCTTGGAATTCTGACTATAACTCACTATCGTGAGTTTATATCATGCAAGTCTGACTTTATTTCCCACAATACCACAATTTTGAGAAAAAAAGTCAGAATTGTGAGTTTATATCAGATTGAGATCTAAACTCGCAATTGCGAGAAAAAAAGAATTGTGACCAAAAAAGTCACAATTACCTTTTTTATTTTTTTTTATTCAGCAGCAGAAACGGGCTTTCAAAAATATTAGACCTACCTGAAAAGCACTGTTCATTTTATTTGTATCTTTACTCTATTACTTTTATTTATGCTTTTGCTTGATATTAGATTGCCCGTTCTTATTTTCTTTATTTTTGATAGTATAGTCCTTTTTCCGTAAACACAGCACATTCCAAACTATACTGAAACAGTGACTCTATAACCGCGATACAAACTGATCCGTAAGTAATTTGAACCGCTACACCCCTATTAAAAATGGTTAATTTCTTCAAAATGCACATATTTTGTGAGAAAGTGTGACATGCTAAAGCAAAACATGCACTATTTTTAGAATCAGCACCCCAAAGTTAGTAAGAAACAAGTTCTGGACTTCATTCAACAAATATAATGCAAAGCAACGTCATTACACCACTTTACAATTTTGCATATGAATAATAATTTTGGATGGATGCCTACTAAAATTAACACAAGTAGAGACTCTGTGACCTAAGGCAGTAACCTTTTTATTCATTTAAACTGAATGCAGATCAATGTAATACAGAGTGCACATGCAATATTTCATTTTTGAAATATATATATATATTTTCAAATGTCAAAAGATACTTAATTGTATATATATATATATATATTTGAAATATATATATATTCATTCGAGGTGCCATAAATGAAAACAATCAGTAAACAAATGTTGTGAGATCAAAAAAAAAAAAAAAAAAAAAGAGATATAAATACAGTAGTGAACACCTCTCTTGAAATACTGAGTCTGAAAATCAAGCATTAGTAACAGTGGCACATGACAAGAAATCAACAATTTATTCATTTTGAAAAGAAATCAAGCCCTATCCTGAGATAAACGTACAAAACACTCAAACAAGTTCAAAGTTTATTTCATAAGAAGAGATTACGAAAATGAGGAAATTATATATGAGGCATTGTGATATGAAATAATACTTCCAAAACAAATGCATAATTCTTAAATGTCTCATTTGCATACTTTAAAAGGAGTGCTTGAAGTTAAAAACACTCCCATTGTGGACCAAACCAAACCTCTTTGTCTTTTTCCACTCGTTTCGACTGATTATACGAACATGGTAATTTGTGAATTTGCACATTGAGCATATGTAGCGATAAAGTTATAACACTCAATCACAATAGAATATAGACTACAGAGTACAGTGATAGGACAAAGGAAAATGCTCCAATCAGCTGACAATATTATTTAACATTGTAGTGATAGTCGTCATGACAAGAACACGTTTGTGCACTTCAATATCCTTCACAAAATAATTAAGCAAGATATAGAAAAAACTATCGACTGATTAATTGATCGATTGAAATGAAACTAGTGAACGCTTTGTGCATTAGAGAATCTGAACTAAACTACAACAGAGCGACAATCTGATTCAGAAAGCTTCAGCTCACCTTAATAAAAAGTTGCAAGCAGCCTCTCAAAGTTTTGGAGGTATCTTGGAGAAAACTGAAGGTATACTGATTATATTCAAGCATTTATAGTCATCACCCTATATATTCATACAGTAAACCGCACAGGTATTACAAATGATTTTCAAGTATCGTATTTAAGGGATTTCAGAAAGCCACTAGTTTTTGTTGCTGTGACTTTAGGAGGTACCAGTCCTCTGACACTACGTGGTATTTGGAAAATATTAATTTCTATTTTAACTTCAGCAGGCAAGCTCATGCACCCCTAATGTAGTCTATTCCGTAAGTTCTGAAAGAATTCAGAACGACATTAGAGTTATGATTATGATTATGGCAAAGCAGCTTTAAACCTGTAGCACTAGCACTGTACTCACACTTTAGGTTTTTGTAGTAGATATTTCATAAATAAATTCTGTGCAAAACACACACTCAGAAGATCAACTTAACGTTAAGCGGCAATAAAAAACATCTCAGTATTTTTCAGCATCATCACTAACCCTGAATGTGCCAAAGTCAGCTTTGGACCTGAGATATATGAAATTGTTTTTCTTTGTCAATGATTGTTTTATAAGAAGTGGCTCTTAAGTTTTCTCATTAGTGTAGCTGCCTGTGTGTTGTTCACATAATTCACATTAAAGGGATAGTTCGCACAAAAATGACAATTTTGTCATTAACTACTCACCCTCACGTCGTTCCAAACCCGTGAGACCTTCGTTCTTCGTCAGAACACAAATCAAGATATTTCTGATGTTATCCGAGAGCTTTCTGACCCTTCATAGACAGCACTGACATGTTCAAGGCTCAGAAAAGTAGCAAGGACATCGTTAAAATAGTCCATGTGACACCAGTGGTTCAACCTTAAAGGAGAAGTCCACTTCCAGAACAACAATTTAGAAATACTTTACTCAACCCCTTGTCATCCAAGATGTTCATGTCTTTCTGTCTTCAGTCGTGAAGAAATTGTTTTTTGAGGAAAGCATTTCAGGATTTTTTTTCCATATAATGGACTTCATTGGTGCCCCTATTTTGAACTTCCAAAATGTAGTTTAAATGTGGCTTCAAAGGGCTCTAAATGATCGCAGCTGAGGAAGGAGGGTCTTATCTAGCGAAACGATCGGTCATTGTTTTCGAAAAATAAAAATTTGTGTACTTTTTAAGCACAAAAGCTCATGTTGCACAGGCTCTGGGATGCACATTCACGGGTTGTTCTTGAACGATTCTTTCATTTTGAACAAATCTTTAATGTGACTCGGGGAGTGATTCGTTCAGTCGTGCATGCGCAACATCCTATTAGGTTCTGTACTGGAATTAGTGATGCTGATTTTGCTAAAATGAACAAAATGACTCGAGATTCATTCATTTTGCTGAACGAGACTCAATGGTCAGAGTCGGTAAAATGATCCGAACTTCCCATCACTACTACGAATCATGTCTGAGTTCATCGTCTGTGTACTCTGGCTAAAAAAAGAAGAGTATGTCGAAAAACTCCATTTTATTTTCCCCAACAAATTCACAATTGTCTGACATTATTGTACCTTTTTGTTGTACCTTACTTGTGCTTTCTTAGTCTTTGTGCGTTCGCTTTGTAAACACTGGGTCTGTAGTTCCGCATGACCTTTCGACGTGATTCAATAGTACGTAAACACGCACCCCAGAGCCTGTGCCGAAAAAAATTACCAATCGTTTTGCTAGATTTGAAGCTGCATTTAAACTGCATTTTGGAAGTTCAAAATCGAGGCACCAATGAAGTCCATTATATGGAAAAAAATCCTGAAATGTTTTCCTCAAAAAACAATTTCTTCACGACTGAAGACAGAAAGACATGAACATCTTGAATGACAAGGGGGTGAGTAAATTATTTGTAAATTGTTGTTCTGGAAGTGGACTTCTCCTTTAATATTATGAAGCTGCGAGAACAAAAATAACTTTATTCAACAATTTCTTCTTTTCCGTGTCAGTCTTCGCCGTGCGTTTACAAGAGTATCACAATGTGATATTTTTGGGTGAACTATCCCTTTAATTTTATGATTATTTACTTGCTTAGTTATATTTAAAAATGTATGTCATTCTTCTAAACGGCCTGCCTGCAAAATTGGCGGGAATATGGCTAGAGGTCTCACTTTCTGACCAAAGTACAGCTTCAATCACGAACGATCCGGGACTGAGATTCTCTCTCTGATGGTATATCAACACGCTGTTTCAGATCTTACCCTCTCAAATCAGAGTGGAACAGATCAGCATTACAAAGTCTTTAAGGGCCGTGGTGTGATTTCAAATGGCTGGCTGAAATTCCTGGCATGTTAAAAACAAAGCATTCAGTTACACAAAACAAACTCACAATAAACCTCTGGCACACCAAGTGCTGCTTCAGTTTGAAATAAGACAATAGCTAGAACCACAACAAACAGATCGAAGTGTAAGAAATAGCAAAATAATTAACAGTTAGTGACCATTTTGATTACTATATATAAAAATGTACGCAATGACTTGTATGTCTGGATGGCTTGGAACCGTTACGTTACACGTTGGTGGAGATCTTGTACTTCGGAGACATGTTGCTGTGGAACCAGATGAAGCTAAAAATGACACCCATCGTTTTCGGGATGCTTTCATCAAAGGCGAAGGTCATGGCTTCGTGAAGGGGAACTTTGACCACCTCGATCAATTCGCCCTCTTGGGGTTTACCTCCTCCCTCTCCGACGCGATTCTCATCGGACACCTCCGCGTAGAACATGGTCTGCTTCGATCCGGTCACTCCGACTCCTGACCTGTGGGGGAGGAAAGCACAATGGACTCAGGACGCTCGATAATGACAAGCCAAAAAGAGCAACATGAGAATACAGAAACCTAGAGATGCAGATATGAACTATGAATGTTCTGTTTTGAACATTTTGAGCAAAATTGTAATGCTAAACACAACTGTTAGATTTATTTCTGATTTCAAATGTTATCAATCTGCAACCCTGACAAAGAGCTTAGTACTTTTTAGCATGATTTGAGCTAAAGAAGCCAAACTGTTAAATGCTAATGCTAAATACAACTTTAATTAAGATTTTATTTCTGACATGAAATGTAAGCTTGACAAACAGCACAGTTTTAGCATGATTTAAGCTAAAGAAGTCACATTGTTAAATATTAATGTCAAATACAGTTGTTGCTAGAGTGTATCCCTGACTTCAAATGTTATTGGAATGTAACCTTGACAAATAATTTAGTACAGTTTCACACGATTTAAGCCAAAGAAGTCACATTTTTGCTAAATGCTAATGCTAAATACAATGTTATTAGCTTTCATTTCTGACTTCAAATGATACTGAATACACTGAAGTTAGCTTTTCTTTCTGACTTGAAATGTAAGCTTGACAAACAGCTTAGTAACGTTACATTTTTAAGGGGTCATGAAACCCTATAGCCCTATAGCCCGTTGCCACGTCACAAACTGTGATGTCAGCACAATGTAGATTTTAAACCCGGAAGATGAAAATAGAGCAAAAAAGCTCAAAATTAACCAGTTTTCTCCAACAATTAAAATTAATGGACGCTAACAGTGTCATATATGATGTGCAACACAAACACCTCTGCTCAAATCTCAGAAAAAGTAGTCTGGGGTTTCATGAACCTTTAACATTATCTGAGCTAAAGAAGCCAAACTGTTGCTAAATGCTAATGCTAAATACAACTGTAGTTTATTTTATTCCTGATCTTAAATGTAACCTTGACAAATAGCACATTTTTAACATCATTTAACCTAAAGAAGCTTTAGTTTTGTCAAATATTAATGTCAAATACACTATTTTAGAGTGTATTCCTGATTTGTGATATTATTGAAAACTTTGATAAATAGCTTAGCACATTTTAACATGATTTAAGCTAAAGAACCCACATTTTTGCTAAATACAAATGCTAAATTCACTGTTATTAGCTTTTATTTCTGACTTAAAATGTTATTGGAATATAACCTTGATAAATAGTACATTTTCACATGATTTAAGCCAAAGACGAATTTTTGCTAGATTAATTATTGGAATATTACCTTGACAAATATATAAAAATTAACTATGGTTTTATCATAGTAAAAGTGTAATAACCATGTTTTTCTGGCATATTGATAACCATTTGTATAACCACAGTTTTACTACAAATACCATGGTTAAACTACAGTTAATGTAAACCATGCTTGATTTGTGGTTACCATGGTTTAACTAAAGTATCCATGTTTTTTTGGTTTTATTTGTAACCATTAGTAAAACCATGGTTAATTTTCTTAAGGGTAGCTTACCCTGGTGAAAAAACAGCATATGCTGGTAGGCATGCTTTGATGCTGGAATGCTGGTTTGGTAGGTTTTGATGCTGGTTTATGCTGGTCCTTGACCAGCAACATGACCAGCAAAGGACCAGCATAAACCATCATCAAAACCTACCTAACCAGCATTCCATCATCAAAACATACCTACCAGCATATGCTGTTTTTTTCACCAGGGTAGTACATTGTCACATGATTTAAGCCAAAGAAGCCACATTTTTGCTAAATGCTAATGCTAAATACACTGTTATTGGCTTTCATTTCCAACTTGAAATATAACCTTTACAAACAGCTAACATTTCTAATATAATTTGAGCTAAGAAGCTACATTTTCTTGCCAAACTGTTACTAGTTGTCTGTTACTGTTGTTGTCAAATTGTACTCCTGTTTTGAAATGTCACTGAAATGTAACTTCTGCAAACAGCTTAGTGAATTTCTGTCTTTCCCAATTCAGCTCGATAGGAACTGTACTGTACTTGTATGTTTATTACCAACCTATAAACTAGCTGCCTAAGGGTGGTACCCAGATGGCAGCAAGTGCACTAACTGCCATTCAAAGCACTTACTTATGAAAAAAATCCCATCCATTAAGTAATGAATGAAAAAAAAAAAAATCAGGGATTTATAGATGTGGAAATATCCACCACTCAAGCAGCTCACTGGCTTTATTGTGAAATGGCTAGATTAGGCAGGGGCACAGAGGTCTACTATAAGGACCTGAAGGCATGGAGAAAGACCTCTCATACCTTAATGGACAACAACACAATGCAGCAGCATCTGGTAAGCGCCACTGTGACTGAGGCGTTACCTCACCTGAGACTCTGTCATGGAGACGTCACCATGGAGATCTCCCCTGACACCCTCAGAGCATTAGAGATGGGAAGCTTCCAAAAGCCCTTTCTTGTCCTAGTATTTTATAGTCTGAAACAGATTTTTTGAAATGAGCTCATGAAATATGGAAGAAAATTACAAGGCCGTGATGCACCATCGAAGTGATGGATGATGGCCCGAGGAGGTAAAAATGGAACAAGCCCCAGCAATCCGTTTCTAGAATGAGTTTAAACTAACCACAATGGGTGCCTTGCAAAAACTACATCTGAGCGGACGAATTTCAAGAGAATCTCCAGGACTCCTCTGTGTCTGTCACCAATAAAGAATGGGGTCTATGCTGACACCCACTCATGAAGAACACAGACAAGATATGACAAATGAACAATTCTGAAACCCGCCTAGAGCTATTAAGGGCCCAGAAGATACGGTCTTCTATTAAATCTGCAAGAAATTCCCATTTAAAAATGTCTCAACACAGAAGAATATGGTTTTAAACTCTCTTTAAGAGAAAGTTTAGGAAACAGTTAGTCCATCTAATTGTAAATATGGAAAAAAATATTTTCCGAGTTGTGTATTCTGATGTAAAAATAGCGCCAGGTAGCGCCAGTAAATCACAGAGTGCAACCATTTCACGTCACCGAAATAATGGCGCCCCCCATAGTCCAATATATGTATAAAACAATGTGGATTTTTTAAATAACATAAATCTTTCATGGGTTTTCTACTACATATTTCAAGACACCTATGTTATATTATGCCATAAAAGTCTTATTTCTAAAAACAAACTGGTTGGTGCTGTGGTCTAGTGGTTCACATAAATGCACATATGGACAATTTTCTCATCCTCTTGCTTCTAATTACTAAAACTGGAAAAAGGACAATTTCACTGTGTGACACAATCAAACCGAAGAAGGCCATCATCTCTCTGCATTCCTTTATGTCTACCCAGTCCATAAAAGCAACAGGTGCAGTGTGAGGTCCACAGGTGTTTATTATGGTGCAGTCAGCATGTGCATTTGGGAGGAGGATGGTATTTTAGCTAATCAGGGAAAACTGTGGCACGGATCACAATAAACAGCAACAGGCAGATGTTGCAGACTCACACACACACAGACAGGCAGGTGTGTGACTCTGGCAGGTGTGAGGGGGCAGGGGTTTACGACAGTCTCGTCAATGAAGACTGATAAGAGCATAATGCGGCACTGTTTCTTCTTCCTTTACAGAGGAGATTGGGACAAGTATTCCCCTGAATGCTTTATCTGAGGTTCTTTACTCTGGGGGGTTTAGGGGTAATAATGATGGAGATGATGGTTAAATATTAAATTGGGAAACAAAAAAACAGTTAAGATAAAACACGTATGTCAGTCATGATGTGTCACTACCAGACGTGACATTCCTCTATAACACACTCCATACACCACCCGTCAAAAATGTGTGTTTTTTTTTTAGTTTTTTACATGATTTTGATAGAAGTCTTATGGCATCCAAGGCTGCATTTATTTGATCAAACATACAATAAAAACAATAATATTGTGAAATATTATTACAATTTCAAATAAGATTTTTATTTTAATATATATTATAAAACGCAAAGCTGCATTTTCAGCAGCCATTACTCTAGTCTTTAGTGTCACATGATCCTTCACAAATCATTCTAATATGCCGATTTGGTGCTTTTTTTAAATTAAAGAGGTTCACCAAAAAATTAAAATTCATTCGTCACCCTCATGTTGTTCCAAACCCATAAGAACTTTATTCATCTTCAGAACACAAATTAAGATATTTTTGATGAAATCCGAGAGCTTTCTGACCCTGCTTAGACAGCAACACAACTGACATGTTCAAGGCCCAGAAAAGTAGTAAGGACATCATTAAAATAGTCCATATGACATCTGTGGTTCAAATGTAATTTTATGAAACTATGAGAAATTGTTGAATAAAGTTGCTATTTTTGTTGTCTTTGCGCACAAAAGTATTCTTGTTGCTTCATAAAATTACGGTTGAACCACTGATGTCGCAGTGACTATTTTAACAATGTCCTGACAACATTTCTGGGCCTTGAACATGGTAGCGGTCTATGCAGGGTCAGAAAGCTCTCAGACTTCATAAAAAAAATATCTTAATTTGTGTTCTGAAGATGAATAAAGGTCTTACGGGTTTAAAACAACATGAGGGTGAGTTATTATACATTTTTGGGTGAACTATCCCTGTAATAATGTTAAAAATGGTTGTTCTTATTTCTGTGAAATAAGTTCAGGGTAGAAAAAAATGAGGAAATTCAAATAGAAAATAAAGAAACAGCATTTATTTAAAAAAAATCTTTTGTAACATTATAAATATCTTTACTGTCAGTCTCCTCTCTGACTGATGAAAATCAAAGCCTCTTTGCTGAATAAAAACATAAAAAACCCAGCGTACTTATAGTAACAGTAGTATAATAAGTACTACTATGTAATATATGTAATATATGTAAACGATAAATATATATAGTCTGCCTGTCATTAATCGCAAAATAAATCATCCTGAAGGGGTTTATTTTGTGTTAATGACTGGGTCACTTTACAAAACTAATTTACTCTAGAAAGCTAAGATTGACTAATCAGAATCAAGTATTCCAGAAATAAAGAAAATAAACAAGTCTGTATAAACCTCATGACTTGTTTCATTATCAGCGTATCACTGACAAGCCTGCTTGTATTATTATTAGCCACTTTCACACTTGAAAGCTGCTAAATTTCCAGAATAACATTCCCACATCCATTATTAGCACAAGCAGCAGCTTTCAGTGTTTTATACCCACTGACATCACCAAGATACATGACACCTGACACCAAAGCAAGAAATAACCTTTAACCAAACTTACTAAAATGTAATTTCTTAAAGGGATAGTTCACCCAAAAATAAAAACTAGGTGTATATGCCTTTCTTCTTTCAGACAAATACAATCAGAGTTATATTAATAAATGTTCTGGCTCTTCCAAGCTTTATAATGGAAGTGAATGGGTGGTATTGCTCAGTATTCCAATAGAAGTCCAATCAAGTGAGTCCATTAATCATAAAAGTACTCCAGACAGTTAATAAAGGCCTTCTGAAGCAAATCGATGGATTTTTGTAAGAAAAATACCCATATTTAAAACTTTGTAAACCATAATCTCTAGCTTCCACTGACTGTTGTTCACAAGAGAGTGGTGTTTCCAGGACGTAGATGTAGTGTAAACTCCAGTGAGAAGTGACAAATGCGGAAGCACAGAGGAGAAAGCAAAACAAAACACCGGTCGCGAATTAGAAGTACAAAACCAGGATCTGTGAAGAAAAATGGTGTCGATATAAGCCAAGAGTAGACTGGTTTTCCTTTGCTAAACAAAGGAAACTTTGCTTTCTGTGCACTTGTAAACAAAACTTGGTTCTCATGAGATTAACATGAGTTTACGATAGGCCTACGTCATCAGCTGGAACGCCACTCTCTCGTGAACGTGTATGATAGTTAGTGGAAGCTAGAGATTATGGTTTATCAAGTTTTAAATATGGATATTTCACAAAAACACAAGTTTTACTTCATAACTCCCTGGAGCCATGTGGAGCATATTTTATAATGGATGGATGCACTTGATTGGACTTCAAAATCTCAACACCCATTCACTACCATTATAAAGCTTGGAAGAGCCAGGACATTTTTTTTTTAAATAACTCTGATTGTATTTGTCTCAAAGAAGAAAGTCATATACACCTAGGATGGCTTGAGGGTGAAAAAATCATGGGGTCATTTTCATTTTTGGGTGAACTATCACTACATCACGCTAATAGATTTTGACTTTGAGTCACATGAGCTGATATGTAAATACTTTCTATAAATTGCACCCATGAACTTACCATAGGATCAGAAATTTCACATAGGTTCTCACCTGTAGGATGTGATCTTTCTCAGCTTGGTGACTGGCACATCATAGCCGCACTCTTCCAGTACTTCCTGCCTGGCAATCTCTTCCAGAGAGAGGTTGGGTTTGTCCACCAATCCTGCGCACAGCTCGTAGGTCACACCCGCCGAAGCAGGAGGTTGGTGGCTTGATGTATCTTCGCTCGTCTCTCCTGCTTTGTCCTCTTCCGGGACTTTAGGTTCTGCTGGTGCGGCTTCCGCTGACTCTTCCTCCGCAGGTTGCAGGGGTTTCGGTTTGCTCCGCTCCCATTCGCTCATGTATACAGCTGCGGAGAAATGAGACGTGTCACTCATCGTTCAAGAGTGCTTTCAAACACAAAGATAAATGAGGAAACATCTGAGTACATAAGCACTTTGATTGATGAGGTCTCAAACATCATGTAGGTACAAGTATGTGTTTGAGAACAAGTTGCAGAGGGGTCAACGAGGGCACCCAAAAGCTCCCAGAAATGTATAAATATAAATATTTGTGTTCAAGTTGCTTTTATATGGTTTAGAAAAAAATGTGAGAAAAACTTCTATAGTAAATAAGTAAAAGTTTTTATATTTTATTTTAGTTAATGACTTTTTTAAAAATGGTTTTAGCTTTAGTTAAAGCTAATAACCCTGAGATGAACCTATGGTTCACCACACATGGGTTTGAACCTACAACCTTCCAGATATCTACACCCAGATCTTTAAGTACTACGCCCTTCAGACGAATGTACTGTACTGTACGTTTGGGACCGACTGAGAGCTCACTTAAAGAAAAGCCATCCTTGAGAAGACTTGTTCTTATGTTTCCCTGCACAAGGCCTGCCTTTTCATTTCAAGCATTGTTTGAAGACTACAGAAAAGGAAAAAAAAAACCTGTAGAAAGACGTCTCTCTTTCAATGCAAGGCTTTCCTTCCATTCTGAGAAGCAGGGCGCCGTCCCTGGCGAGCATGTATAGAACAATAGTGTAACAGTGTAGCGCGGGGCCAAAGCTTCTCAGAGAGCACTGAAAAATGCTCTGTTTGCACGACGACCATCGACATGAAAAATGTTCCATTATGACATTGTTATTGTTTTAGATGCCGAGTCTTTTAGGGCTTTCTACATTGAATTATGTCAATATGTGCCTTTGTTGTGTAATCTAAACATTAAACGTTTCATTTAGAAATCACTATATGATACAAGGTCACTAGACCAGATAAAAAAAGCTTGAAAAGTCATAGAAAGTGCAACACGTTTAAGAAGAAATTACCTGAGTGGATGTGGCAAGGTTCAAAACTGTTTGTTTTACCAGAAAAGAAATGTCTATCATCCATGTTATTCTTAAGCAAACATTTCAACATAGCAACACTCTCTAACAGCAGTTATAAAACGGCACCCGATATCTGTTGCGTATCAGATGTTTGTAAAATCTGCAGCACAACAAAAGATATTTCATCATCTCTTTCAAGTAGAAATAATAGAGGGATCTGCGTGTTGTACGTCACTTTGTAACAAGATACTTTATTAATGAAGTATGTGAGAGAATGCTTGAATGTGAGTTTTTGTGAAATCAATATGTGTGTCAAGCTGTTGTTCTGCTGTCAAATCATGCTACAAATCCAAAGTAAGAATAACATTAAAAGAAGATTTTCGGGAAGTATTGAATGTATCTGTCCCACACAGGCGCCTGGGTTGTGTAGGGTGAGGGGGAGTATAGGTTAGCAAGACAATTCAGACAGATACAAAACAAACAGGAAATATTAGTTTAGTGTAAAATGCCTCACACATTAGCTTTCTTGAAAAATGTTTTTTTTTGAGGGCTTTTCTAACAAGGAAGTGTAAAATTCACAATTGAATTGAGAATTGTTTTTAAATTCAAAATCAGAATAAACAGTTGCAGCATTGGAATTCAAATTTAAAGAAGCAGAATTTCATTAGTGGTGTGGTTTCTTTTAAATAGAATGCAGGGAGTGGAATTTACTGAAATGCAATTCAAATTCCAACTCGTTAAGTAAAAGTGAGTCACAACTCTGATATCTAACTGAAAAACCTTACAGCCTTAAACCTTCTAAAGGTCTAAGGGAAGTTTACTACCAGTCAAAAGTTTTGAACAGTAAGATTTTTCATGTTTTTTAAAAGAAGTGTCTTTGCTCACCAAGCCTGAATTTATTCAATCCAAAGTATCCAAATGTACTTTGCGTCAAATAAATGCAGGCTTTACTGTTCAAAAACTTTTGACCGGTAGTGTAGGAAAAACAAGCTGTACAAAACAGTCATTAAATTGGTGGAAAAAAAGATTACAACTAAAATCCATCAAACTCAAAGACTCAAGTATGGAAAAACATCAGGAATTATTAAGGACTGCAGGGCGTTACCTGGGCGGAACTGCTTGACCAGGATGAAACAGTGTGAGGTGGTGTTGAAAATCAGCACAGAGACACTGGAAAGGAAAGAGGGAAGAACAAGGCATTTAGAAGTTGAGATGGCATTTAGAGAAGCGGTTCCAGTTTGATCAGTACTCAACAATGGATATCTTTGCTTCCTGATAATGCATCCAGTCGTGCCGGAGCAACAACACAACTGATCCAACAACTCATCTAAGCTTAGCCATAAAGAGAGAAAGTGAATGTGAGCATGTGTGTGAGAGAGAGCGAGGCACATGGACACCCTTGCTCCATCAAGCCCCAACAAATCACCCTGGATTAACACCTTGGATGTGGTCTTGGCTTTTCACTTTATCTCAGTTTGAGACTGAACATAATGCCCTAAGAAGAAGAGAATAAATCCCTGTGTCTTAGAGATCTCTGTATAATAGGATTTATCCACTGAAGCATACTGGGATAGCCAGGCCTCAGTGGGCTGAAAGCAAGCTAATAGCTCAGCATGGCATGAGGTCAGAGGACAGATTGTTTCTGTACAGCATATTCACACTCACACAAGCAACATCTTCCCCCACTCTTCAAACAAGCCAACACGTACCTGACATAACATCTGTCTCAAGCATTTATGAGAGATTTTAAATAGACAAATCATTGATAATAAGCTGAAAGTCAAATTTACTTATATTAATTGAACTTAGGTTTTAAGTATAACCCTGTTCAGCACTGAACTGGCAAGCTATTCCAGCCACAGTGTTGAACCCATTCCACATTGATAATAGGCTCAAAGTCAGATTTATTTAGTTAATCGGCTGTATTAATTAAACTTCTGGAGATGGATCAAGCAATTCCAGCTGCAGTGCTGAACCGATTCCTTATTGACAGTCTCCGCATTATCCTATCTTGTTGTGCATTGATAACAGGCTGAAAATCAAATTTAGTCAACTGGTTGTATTAACTGAACTTCTAGAGATGGATCTTGATAATACATATAACACTGTTCAGCATTGAACTGGCAAGCAATTCCAGCTGCAGTGTTGAACCGATTTCACATTGAGAGTCTCCGCATCATCCCATCTTGTTGTGCATTGATAATAGGCTGAAAGTCAAATTTATTTAGTCAATCGGCTGTATTAATTGAACTTCTAGTGATGGATCTTAGTAGTAGGTACAACCTGGTCGGCATTGACCTGGCAAGCAATTCCAGCTGCAGTGTTGAACCGATTTCCCGAGTCCATAATCTATAATAACAATTCCTCAATATTATCCCCTATTGTCTTCGCACTGTTTTCGCTTGAAGCTTAATTTATGCATACTTCTCTTAAACAATATTTTTCTTGGAGAAAAGCAATATTATGGATGGAGGACTCATATTTTAGCTGGAAACAACAGTTTGAAGTTAAAAATGTCATAATACTGGATTCATTTCCTGTAAACACAATGCTTTTCTCTTTAACTGATGGACTGGAGTTGTATGGATTACTTGTGGATTACTGTGATGTTTTCATCAGTTCTTTGGACTCTCATTCTGACGGCACCAATTCACTGCGGAGGATCCATTGGTGATCAAGTGATCTGTATCTTTTTGGGGTGATCTATTCCTGTAAGGTGCGGACACATTAATGAAATTTCGGCAAAATATTGTGTATAGCAAATGTAAGGCAATATATGAATCACAGAAGTCACTTTAAAAACAAGCACCTTCATACTGGTCAACATGGAAAATGCGTGGGCAACCTGAACCAGGAGCGAAAATCTGTTTGGGCAAATCTTTCGCCCTTCACGTGAAATTCCCAATTGTTCAACAGCGCCCTATTGAAATGACTAGATTTCACCTGGAAAATTCAGCAAATGGCCGTAAATGTGACCGCACCTTTAGAGTGCAAGATTTGTTGATTGTCACAGGCCTCAGATCATTATATGCTATAATACTTTGTATTAGTGTGATTGTTTCGATGGCAATGGAGAGAGACGGCTCTTTGAGTGGGGAAAACGGATATGTCTGTAGAGGCAGGAAGCCCTGCCCTGCCTTTCCCATGGTGAATGCGTGCCAGAGATTACCACACTGCCTGAATGTAAACGTGCACACACTTCTGAATCTTACCCACAATATGCATTCACATACAAGCATTTGTTCTCTTCTGAAATAGTTTTTTACATGGCTATACATAGAAATAATAGAGTCTTAGTGAAGGCATGTACAATAAGGTATTTTGGTAGCATTTTGGTTCAACTTATCAATTCTGGATGCTAATTTTCCGTATTTTATACTTAGATCACCTTTGTTGCTTACAGTTAATCTTCAAAGTGATGCGGCAAAATGTCCGTAATGAAATATTCAGACAAGAACAGAAAAACAAGAAAAATATCATTTCTGGTTTCGGCCAAAATTGTTTTGGAGGGCAAAATCATTAACCAAAACTGTTAGAGCTTCTTCAAATATGAAGAAGCTCCTGAATTGATATGACTCTGATCATACACAGACTTCTGGTAGGAAGCGCTATCATCTGGAAACGTATATTCAACCAGTTCGAAAAAAAAAAAAAAGTTAAGATCCTCCCTTTATCTTCAGTGATGATGAGCTGTGGACTGTCCTGAATGAAGAGTGCAGTCTGGGTCAACCCTTCAAAACTGTGCAGCTGACAGGCCAGTGCCCTGGCGAGCCGAGGCATGTCTGAATGGCGCGCTCCTCGCCGCTTCACCTCTCCACCCTGAAAATACTGACGAAGTCACGAAGGACGTGTCACACACCGTTAAGCATGCTGTCCATTAGGGTGTTTTGCTCTCGCCGCAGAATGCGATGCAACGGGAACAGCAGGAACGAAAACAGAGGACCGGTGCTGGACACTGTAAGAATTACTCACATCCCATACACTGATGCACATCACATCACATACACAAACAATATTAACACTCATCAGCACTTTTTAAAGTCCTCACAAAGACAATGGCCACCAACTCGTTATCTCTCAGCAGAGCTCTCAATAGACTGTAGCAGTGGCACTAATGACCTGAACAGATGCTGCTTTTAATGGCTTTACCTTTCAACTGCAAATCACCTCATTCATCAATCCACCAAACAGTGCAACAAAACAATGAGTAAGTCAAATGGCAGCATCAAATATTTTAACAAGTGCATGCACATACACAAAGTTTGAGGTTGGTAAGATTTGGTAAGATGTTTATGCTCACCAAGGCAGCATTTACTACATCAAAATACAGTAAAGACAGTAATATTGTAAAATATTATTAAAATGTGAAAAAATAATTTTCTATTTGAAAATATCTGCACAGTTGAATTTACTCCTGTAACGGCATTACTCCAGTCTTCATGCTTCTTCAGAAATCATTCTAATATGCTGATTTGCTGCTCAAGAAACATTTTATTATTATTATTATTATTATTATTATTATTATTATACTATCAGTGTTTAATTTTTTTTTTATCGCTTTTGGGAAAACTGATTTCTTAGGGATTTTTAGATGAACAGAAAGTTTAAATTAGCATTTGTTTGAAACAGAAATCTTTTGAAGCGTAATAAATGTCTTTACTGGCTGCATTTCCATTACCCTTCAAATTACGCAAATTAAAATCGCGAACTGAAAATACGGCCAACGGAAACACGTAAAAAACTCAAATATATCACAAGAATGTTTTTTACACTCCAATGAGGTGGTTTCTTAGGCAATACAGGTCTTCTGGTGTATGTAAAATATCACATGGTCATTCTTTATGACAATGTCACTAAAGATACACTACCATTCAAAAGTTTGGGGTCAGTACGTTTTTATTGTTTCTTTTCTTTTTTTTTTTTTAAGAAATTAATACTCTTATTCACCAAGGATGTATTAAGTTAATAATTAAAAGTTTATTAAAAGTTAATAATAAATAATTTACATTGTTATAAAATATTTATATTTTGAATAAACACTGTACTTTTTAAACTTGTTATTCATGAAAGAATCCTGAAAAAAAAAAAAAAAAAAAAAAATCACAGGTTCCAAAAAATATTTGTCAGCACAACTGTTGATATTATCCAACATTGATCATTCTAATAATAAATCCGCATATTAGAATGATTTCTGAAGGATCATGTGACACTTAAGACTGGAGTAACAGCTGATAAAAATTCAGCTTTTCATCACAGGAATAAATTCTATTTTAAAGTATGTTAAAATAAAAAAACATTATTTTATATTGTAAAAACCCCAAACTTTTGAACGGTAGTGTAGATGCCAATGTCTCCTTCAAATAAAATTATGGCTAGAGTGATGACTGTTATATACGTAAACCTACCGAAAAAATTGCGTTTTAGTCACATAACATTGGTTAATGGAAACTCATTTCGCAATAGTTTTTTTTTTAAATCAACATTAATAAAATATCACAAAAGTTTTGCACAAATCTGTAATGGAAATACATCTAGCTACAAAACAGTTAGTTGTGATTAATCTATATATATGTGTGTGTGTGTGTGTGTGTGTATTTATATAAACAATAAATATACACAACACACATATAGTATGTTAACAAACTTTTATTTTGAATCGATTAATTGAGACTAATCATTTTGCAGCACTACTTGGAAATCATTTTAATGTGTCCTTGCTGAACAAAAGCATCTTACTGGCCTCAAACTTTTGAATGGTAATGTTTGTCACTACGAAATAAAACCACAAACACACATTCAAATAATTTTTCAACTTTGACAATATGAATCACCCAGGATACAACGAAACCTCCTTGGTTAGAGTGGGGAGTGGGAGTCTTCTTCAGCTCCCACTCTGTTTTGTCCATGCACCTTGTCCAGAACAGACTGGATATTGTGGTATGATATTGTGACAATCTTTTCATTTGAGTTTTTGTTCTTCCCGTTGCCATTCAAGTTCTGCTAGTGGTCCAAAATCCAGGTCCACATAGCCATTCTGATTGACCGTCATTTCCTCAATTTACTAAGGTCAGATAAATGACTTGTCCTGTTACAGGCCCACAGAAATCATGTTTTGGTTCACAGACGTGGTCCAGACGCTCCTCACCGAAGAACAAAGGCCTTCTTAAGAAACCAAATATAGGAATGTGCTGTAACTCTTTCTATACTATTGGCCAGAGACTTTGTAGCTGCTTTGTTCTTCTTGCTGAGAATGATTGAATCTCCATACATGTCCATGAGAAAATAAAAGCATCTGGCAGTATTGACACACGGTCCACAGAGGTACTCAATCCTCACCGATAGCTTTAATGAACCCTGTATGAAAGGTCACCCGTGATCTCAGGGCAGCAGTTGACAACTGGAGAGGTACAAAGAGGCTGCTCTTAGGTGTGTAATGACCCAAAAACTGCTTTGGGTCGGTGGGAAGAGGTTGTGTGGGAAACAGATCTGAAGTTTAACTGCTTTTGCCTCTCTTTTGGACACTTCAAACCTGGTCAGGGATCAGCGAGTGCACTGAAGACAGGTGGAGGGGCGCAAACGCCTACCTGAACCTACTAAAAACAGAACTGAATGGAGATCAAGATGTGCACACAAAGACTTCTCTGGCAGGGGAGAATTTCCTATCGTTGCACTTGGTGAGACATTCCAGCCTCAAAAACCTCTAATTCTTCCAGGTTTACAGCCACCTTGAAGTATTATGTTTAAAAAATGCAGCGGACATCTTTCTGATATATGAATATGGTTAGATAGACCAACAGGAAAACAAAATCTTCATTTCTCAAAAGGCAGAATGTACCAGTTAGGCACGGCTCTACAATGCGACCATTTTAGACACATTTCGTCACCTCAGAATTTATTTGGGGACAACTTACATTATGTGATGTTTCTTTGGTAAGCTTTGTACATTTTAGGCCTTTTTTTTAGAAAACAAAAATGGTTCTTTGTTGTGAAAAGAAGTGAAAACTTTGACGATCAATAACTCAAAAGTGCTCAGAATGCAGACAGAACATTATAAGTCTAAGGAGACGATTTGCGACTGAAAATTACTGTGCGCGACTATGAAAAAATATTTAGGAGCCGCAGTGCGACTGACCTGATCAGCATATTTGTGTTTGTGCTGAGGGGAGCTTCAAAGGTTTCTACATGTTTTTGCAACGTTGAGTAATGTATCACAGACATATCTCACAAATCCTTTCATAAAGTGTACAGACAGTGTAAATAAGAGATTCATTGTGCAGTGTAGAGAGCTTTGTTGATTATAATGGAACTTTGTGAGATTGCAATGAACTAAGATGAGTGACAGATTTGAATGATTTTTAAGGGAGTTTATAAATGAGATTTTGATTTAATACAACAGTTAAATAAACAAGTTAATATTTTGTCATCAAAAATAGTTTGAAACAAGTCACAACTGAGCCACCGCACATCTTCATTCAAACACAGTTGTGTTTCGTTTATGAATGAACATGCATTTTTAAATGAATCTAGTGAGCCAGTGATTCAATTTCCCATTCATAAAAGACAGTCACTTGCTTTATTCCTGAACGAATCAGCTGTTAAAATGAATCAAATGAATGAATGATTCCGTAATTAAATCAGTGAATTGCCACCACCTACTGGCAGTTTTAGTTTAATTTTTAAAGTATCTTTTCAGTAATTTAAATGATGCAATATTTCTATATTCAAAATTTTATATTAAAAACATTAATCTCAACATGAATTTATGAATTTGATTGCACTCATGCCACCTCTGAGCCTCATTAAACATGAAAATACACCTACAAGACACTTTTGTGTTCTTCTGTGCCACCTCTGTAGTACAAATAAATTTTGTTAACATGATTGGTAACTTATTCTTATTCGACTAGTTCTTATTCTTGTTCTTATTATATTTAAAACACTTATAGAACATAATTTATTTTTTAAATTTGACATAAAAGATGACAAACTTTTAATAAAGCTAGAAAAATGCCATTGCAAAGGTAAAAACAATTCCCCTGTAAATCACTTTAGGGAGTTAAATATTACCTCGTAATGGCAAGGCTAATTGTTGATCAGATTTTTTGATTATTGATTAGAAGGTGCTCCTAAAATTTTGACTGTGCTCCTAAATGTATTAAGTTAGGAGCACAAGTGCTTCTAAAAAGAAAAGTAAGCATAGAGCCTTGTTAGGTACACTCCAAAAGGAAAGAGATACAGTCAAAGACAGTAACTAAATAAACCATATTCAAAATAAGACAGAGAATGTTTACTTCTAAAATTATATTGCTGCTTAAAGAAACAGTAAGACATCCTCACCTATCATGGGTTTGCATAAAGTCCCAGGACTTCTTTGTTCCATTCTGTGAAAAAAGCACAATTAAAATATTATATAATTTCTCTAACAATATAATTAAGGTAAATATGTAAAATGAGCAAACAAACAAAAACAGACAGACAACCTGAATATTTAAGAAGAAATCTGAATTCAACTATTGCAAACTTTTAAAATCAATGTCCAAAGATGACTTGTAAAGAAATCTCAGTTCCACTGGAAAAGTGGCTCATGAGAAGATTTCTGAAAGTTTCATTTAAAATGTTAAATACTGATTTTTTTTTCATGTGGTAACTTCTATCATGTGAAAGTTAGAATTTCCCAGGTTTGTAAGAGTAGTTGCTAGGCAACCAGATATGTCATCCATCCCAAAATGATATAAAAAAAAGCAATTAGTCACAGATCTCTCATGCATGAAAAGTTTAGTGAAAGGCATAAAAAGTCGTTTAATACTAATAACACTAATAACTGCTGTTGTAGTTTTAAGCCAAAAGAAAAAAACATTCTGGATTGCTATAACAAAGAACATGTTGACATCAAAGATCTCATTTAATAAAATCTACCAAGATTAATGAGATGTCATTTAAACTTAAACATTAAACCTCAACTTTTGGATTCAAGCTAGACAAGTAGGTTTGTGTATCTGAGTTGTCAAAACACCACAGCAATAATGGGAAAGGGTGTGTAGCTCTTAAAAGGTTAGTAGTAACAGCCCAGGCTTATGTTTTGTGTACAGTGCATGTACAGTACTAAGTGTCTCACTCACCCTTTTATAAACCTCTAGCACTTTTGATCATCACAGTGCCTGAAGACAGGGATTCTGAGAGACGTGAATTGCACAAGAACGGACATGTTTGTCAAAAAGGTTCTTGGTGTTACTCAAGACGATGGGGGACTGGTCTAGTGTGTGTGCTTGTACTCTATTTAAAGGGGCATCACCTCATGTTTAATCTATGTAGACTTGTAAAACATATTGTCTTTTCTTTATACCAGCAGTTCAGCTTGTAGTTTGGGATGGAAACTGACTAAACACTCAACCCACAGTTGTGCATCAAGGTGATCTAATGTTATACGCCCTGTAAGATGCTTGGCATCACAGAATTCTGTTCTCTGCAGATCCTCTATCATATTTTTTACCAAACAGAACCACTCGGATAATATTCAGAACATGCTTAACTCAGAGACTTTACCGCCGATATTTGTCTCAACACATACTAGATCATGTGTCATAATTGTGAACAAGTAGCCTACAGCCTTTATAATAAGGAGAAGATTTTGGAAATGAGTAATTTTCTTTTCATGGCCTCTTTTTATGCTAACACCCACAGTAACTATTCATTCGCCATAAAAGAGTGAATTAGCACATCACTCGAACTTTGAAAAATTAAGCATAGCTCAGCAAAAGCGGCATCTTGTAGGGCTGCTATGAGATCCTTCAACAGCTAAAGGCTCATGATAACAGGCAGAATCATGAGACAACATTCACAATTTGTAGTGATGCTCATTATAAACAATTTATTGAATAATCAAATAAATAAAATGTATGCAAGTGAAAATATATTGTTATACAATAAATGATTTTAAAATCATAACTTTTTTTTGTATTTACTCACTTTCATGTGTAATTTCACTGTGGCCTAGTTAAACCTTTAAAGTGACAGTCACTTTTTTTATGTGGAATTGAGTTTTTACAGGGATAGTTCAACCAAAAATGAAAATTCTATCATTAATCACTCACACTCATGTCATTTCAAACCAGTAAGACCTTGGTTCTTCTTCAGAACACAAATTAAGACATTTTTATAAAAATCTGAGAGCCTTCTGACCTTGCATAGACAGCAACGCAACTATCACTTTCAAGAAAAGTAGTAAGAACATCATTAAAACAGCCTATGTGACATTAGTGTTTCAACCTTAATGTTATGAAGTTACGAGAATACTTTTTGTTCTGAAGATGAACAAAGGTCTTATAGCTGTGGAACGACATTAGAGTGAGTAATTAATGACAGTAATTAGTGACAGAATTTTGGGGTGAACTATCCCTTTAATATTCAATATCTAAGTGCCGTCTGCCTGGTTGTTGTATAAACTAGATGTACGGTCACAAGCACAAAGCCAGAAATCATCAAAGTCTTCATTACACCTCTCAATGAACAGACACTGTGCTATTTAAAAAATGCAGCACCTTTTTCCAGTTGAACAGCTTAAGCGTGACCTACCTAATCATGGTTGCAGGTCTGATCTGTTAATAAGAAGCAAAGCTCCATTAATGGAAACAGTCATCAGTTACCTGAGGCACCAGTGTAAAACGAGAGTGTGGAAAGTGAACCTGCATACCAAGCACGGTCAGTGGATCCGACGGGGTCATGTTTGCTTTGGGCAATGCCGCTTTTCGTGCTAATGACCTGTATCTTTTGGCTCCAAAACGTGGCTATTTTGGAGGGAAGACTGAGAGAGCGGAACAAACTTCAGTCTTGTAGCTCGGTATGGTGTCAGAGCTGCTCCATTAATCCAAGAGCAGTTAGTTAAATGCTTGAAAGGGTCCTTCATCTTCATACTCAAGCATCTGCTGCTTTGTGACATGAAAGAAATGTCAGTGTTCAGAAATGACTGCATCCTTTTGGCTAATGAATTTCCAGTCATTTGTGATTTGTTTAAAGATTTGAAAAATAACTTTAAAGATTTGCTATAATGAATGATTTACACTGATCTGCGATTCACTCACAAATCAGATGATACTTGCAAGCAAGATATCTAGCTGCTGAAATATTTTGGAGCAAACTGTATATTTAGGGTTTCAAGCACGTAGCCATTGTTAGGATGGCCAAGGATCAGCAATCTCTACGTGAAACTGATTGTGCAGACCAAACCTTAAAGGAACGCTCATTGTCCAACTCCCCTAGAGTTAAACAGTTGAGTTTTACAGTTTTCGAATCCATTCAGCCAATCTCCGGGTCTGGCGGTAGCACTTTTAGCATAGCTTAGCATTGATCATTGAATCCGATTAGACTGTTAGCATCTTGCTTAAAAATGATGAAAGAGTTTCGATATTTTTCCTATTTAAAACTTGACTCTTCTGTAAAAATGAAAAGTGGCGATTTTCTAGGTCGATATAGCTAGGAACTATACTCTCATTCCGGCTAAATAATCAAGGAACTTTGCCGCCGTACCATGGGTGCAGCAGGCGCAATGATATTACGCAGTGCCTGAAAGTGACCGGCACTAAGTTCGTGTAGATGCAGAGTTGACGCCTGCATAATATCATTGCGCCTGCTGCACCCATGGTACGGCAGCAAAGTTCCTTGATTATTACGCCAAAATGAGAGTATAGTTCTTAGCCATATCAACCCAGAAAATCGCACCTTTTTGTTTTTTGTCCGTCTTTGTACACAATGTAACTACAGAAGGGTCAAGTTTTAAATAGGAAAAATATTAAAACTCTTTGTCATTTTTTAAGTGAGATGCTAATGGTCTAATCAGATTCAATGACCTATGCTAAGCTATGCTAAAAGTGCTACCGCTAGACCCGGAGATCGGCTGAATGGATTCGAAAACGGTAAAACTCAACTGTTTAACTCTAGGGGAGTTGGACAATGAACGTTTCTTTTAAGGTTTGGTCTGCACAATCAGTTTCACGTAGGGGAGTTGGAAAATGAGCCTATTTTCAAAAAAAGTGGAGTGTTTCTTTAAGTCGTAGAGACTTGAAACTTGGAGGGATGGTAGTACTCACACTGTCTACAACGTCACCAAGGCTCGCCCCAATCGGCCTGACGGGGGCGCTACAGCAATCAAAAGTACGTAATTGTACGAAATCACTCACAACTCCTAAACCATCAGTCGCAGGCTCAAGAGTCTTATGTCGTTGGAATCCTTGGTTCACACCAGACAAAAACACATGCCTCAAATTCAATCATGAGCCTGGTGAAATTTTCGGGTATTTTTTATTTTTTTTTGAAAAACCTATTTTTGCTAACTAGTCCTAGTTTTTTTTTTTTTGCCCGATTGGAATCCGAACAATGCAGAAAGATTCTCTGGAGAGTGAATATCAAAAATTATCAAAAAAAAAGTTGAACTTTTGACTCATCGTCGCCAAAACGTTCAAAAGGGACATGGCCACTTTTAGTAAAATGCCTATAATTTCTGAACGGAATGAGATAGCATCGCCAAACTCAGAACACTTATGTAAGAGCTCAATCTCAGGTCACAGGACAAAAATCATGGAACTTTGCCATTTGGTGGTGCTGTAAGAGGGGGGAAAATGTAAAAATAAATGGCTATAACATAAACCCAAAAATAAATGGCTAAAATGGCTATACCTATGTAACCAATTGTCCCATCAACATGAAAATCATGAAAGTCTTGGTCCAAAGTGCATTGAAGTATCTTAAAAAAACATGGCTGCCATTGGCTGATGAACTTTGAGCACCTATTAGACAAGGTTAACGAGGGCCGATCGGAATGAAACTCTGTGGGCCTATTTGACTCACGGCCTTAAAGGTCTGTGAGAAATTAAAAAGAAATTGATTACTGGGGGCGATATAGAATTTTTAAAAGGAGTAAATGATTACACATTGCACAGTTTTTCACACATACATGCGATATTCGTATCATATGATAGAACTCCTCATTTCAGACAACTATGCCTCTAGAACCACTGCTGTCAATTAAATCGTTTGTTGACCGACTGAGAAGGTTAAAAACCTACTTTTGCGAACTAGTCCTGGAAAAAAAAACACAATGCAGACCCCTTTACCCTTTGGAAAGCTATAACGGGCTCGTTTAGAAAAGTCCTCTAAAAAAAAAAAAAAAAAAAATCCTATAAAGCCTAAAGGAAAACTCAAAACTTCACGAAACCTGGTGAGCATACGCGACAGGTGATTCAAAACAAGCATGCAAAGTTTTATGAAGATCAGACCACAACTGGCATTATAACAGTCATAAATGTTAAAAAAACATCATATTTCTATGGTAAATTAAGTGGATCTGCTAAAAATGCCTTTTTTTTGAACCAGTAATTTAGGTAGTTACAGGCTTGCTAAATAATGTCTTTTTTCATTTGTGCTTACATGCCTTAAAGCGCTTGAAAAAGATTGCAGCTATGTTAAAAACTGAAAGTTGAAGCAATTTTTAATAAATTTCCAATTATTCCATGTTTTCCATGACCAAGACTTTTCAGCAAAGAACAAAATTAAAGTTTCACTTAAAACTAAAACAATATTTGAAAACTTTGGACTTCTACACTGCAAAAGAGATGCTGCTCACCTTTCAAAAAGAAAAACACCCAGGTCAGGAAAGAGGTGTGTGCCCGCTTCCCTAATCACGTCACGGTGAACCAAGCATTTTTGTGTAGGTGCTAAATTCTTCAATCTATCCCGCAGGGTCAGACAAGTGGGGATAAAAAGTGCCTTTTCATGACAAGTGTATACTTGAGTGCATACTTGTGGAGGCGAAAGTGGGTATGTTAATGAGTGGAGGGAGACGTGCTGAGTTTTAGATTGTCAAACGAAAATCTTTACGCTACTATTAACTGAGCATTCTTTGGGTCATAAGGAATGATGCCATCTACAGTTTCTGAAGAAGAGACGACCCGCAGTTTACTGAGAAGCTTGAACATTTACATTCCATGAACGCAAACCCTTAGTGTTTGTCTGAACACCAATATTAAACCAACCATCACCAGCAACTCGAGAGAGCACAGAAAGGGAGAGGCTATACAAGTTCATGCACCTCGAAGACAAGCCCAAAAAACCGAAAGTGCTTCAAATTGAGCTCCTTCAGGGGAGAAAAAGACACAAGAGCAAAGAGTAAGAGCTTTAAGATGTTTGTTGCTCTACAGACAATGATGCACATACCACAAACACCAGGTCTATTGTCTACAAAATAACTGCCATAACATCCTAAAATATATTAAAAAAAATTGAGCAGGAATTTCAGCCTCTTTGTAATACTAGTGCTGTCATAGAAATACTAACTATTTCTGAGATAAATGTGTTAAAAAAAACTTGAAATAACAGATAAGCCAGTTGGGCCAGTCAACGGTCAACTATAAACGTGGCTAAGCTCATGAAGCCCACATGCTGCATCATCATGAAGTCTTTTATGAGGGCTGTTTCTTCTAGATGACACTTTATTGGTAATGGCTGGCTACTAATTTCACAAATCCATTCAATTCCAACAAAGTAAAAAAAAATAAAATAATGAAAGACTGATATCACATGTGTGAGATGAGTATAATAAGTCTAAAGGGTCAAAAAGATGAAATCTGTAATGGACTAATTCATAACATGTTTCAATTTCAGTACAGTTTCTTCAATTCATTCCGCTAGAAATGGCCTTGATTTCAAAGTGGTGAACCAAATGCTCACAATCTCATCTGCAGATAAACTCTGCAGTTGAATAAATAGTATGCAAACACCACAAGCCTTTACATACCATGTGAGATATAAGCAACAGATTGAAGCAGGTAAACAGATGCTAACATCTGTTGAGAAAATGCATTTACTGTAAACATACAGGCACTGGGAGTAATATGCCATTGGAATGGGAAAGAACAATATTTCGCAATAAAAGACTTTTTAAGAGTTATTTATTTTCGACTGTAAGTTCTTGATCTTGCTTTCTGAGATTATGCAAAGCATCTCATTTAAACAGAGGTAGGGAAATAAGAGATTTTAGAGAGCCAGACAACATCCAAACTCAATAACTACTAAACTTATGGCTGTTAAAGGAATTAAAGGAAGTTTTTTTTTTTCTTTTAAATAAAATGTATTTATTTATTTATTTTAATAGTACAACACAGCATAAAACACCACAACAAGGTCTTTTAACATGAGAGATTGAATTAGCTATAAACTTTCATTTAGCAATCTACTTTTACAGCATTTATATGAGTATATAACATTTATTAGCATATAATAGTATGTATAATACTGTATATTATCTGCAAGTTAAATCCAGGTACATAAAGAGATAATGCTACTGGCTCATAATGTATACTGTTAAACCCAAGGTCAAATGACTGTGTTGAATAAATGATTGTGAGGTACAAGTAATTCTGGTTTAGTGGATGGCTATAGGCTTCAATTCACTAGAGAAATGTGGTACATGTTTGACTGCACCACTTGGTTTTTATGGTACAGCATGTTGTAGTACAAGGAAGTACATTATAACGCACAACATTAAGTCAACATCTGTCTGTGTTCTTGCCAGAATTTGAATCAACTATCTTTTGTTTTTAAAGCTTGAAGCTGGTGGCTATTCACTGCAATTACACGGACAAGTGTGAGCAGAACTGTTTTTCCGACTTTCTCCTTTTGTGGTCTGAAAAAGACATGGGTCATACTGCATTAAAACACAGACTGAGTAAATAATGACTAAAATTTAATTTTGGGTGAACTATCACTTTAAAGGATTAGTTCACTTCCAGAATAAAAATTCCCTGTTAACTGACTCAACCCCATGTCATCTCAACATCTTTCTTTCTTCAGTCGAAAAGAAATTAGGTTTTTGAGGAAACCATGTATATTTGGACAATACCAGCAACAGATGTGATGTCAAGGGGTCAGAACAAAGAAAGGATGTAATTTAAAAAAGGGAATTTTATTTTGCCAACATGTTTCAGCACACAGGCCTTCGCCAGGGCTAAAAGGTTACAGGAGTACATAGATTCTGGGGCTGCCCTCAACTAAAGATTTTTCTGGTCAACTAGTAGTCGTTCATTTTAAGCATCAGTTGACTATTATTCGCTCGTTTATTAATAAACCACATAAATCATAATAATGAGTCTTTAATTGCCTACATAGCCTAATAAGCTCTCAAGTCGACGCAAAAAAAAAGCTTGCCACAGCACACCGCCAAATATGATGATTATTAATATGTCACGGAAAAACAGCAACAGCATTAACGTTTTAATAATTTATTGTTAAAGTAGCATTTTCTTTGTTTGTGGCTTAAAAGATGAAGTCGACAACACCGACTCGTCATCTCTGCAGTAGTGATGTGCCTGTATGCAAGTTTCATACAGATGACATAATCTTATTTTTTATTGAATATTTGTTTTCCATTTGATTTGGTTGAAATTAGACATTTCACTCTCTATAAATGTATTTTTCATGTCTGTGCAGCAAGTATATAGAGTTTCAAAGTTTCGTGCTCAAGTTCAAGCTCACAAAGACCGAGACAGCAGAAAGCGTATTCTGTTTGCTTTAATTATTTTACAAAAGCGCAATGTTTCATTGTTATTGTGTGTGCACACAAATAAATGTAGAGCCTTTACAGATTCAAAAGATGTATTACTATTATCTGTATGACCAAAAATGACAGAGTATTTTAAGATTAAGTGTCTACAAGTGTCCATCTGTCATACAGTGAGCGCACTACTGTTCAGCTTCCACACTCCGCACAGATGCTTCAGTAGCACACATTTTTCCAGGTTAACATTAGACTGAGCTGCCATGTAAAGTTGCTATATACATCTTTCAGATGAAAAGCCACATTTCAGGTCCATGAATGATAAGTGAGTGTTTGGATGTCCAGCTCAATGTACTATACTACCACAAAGTCTAGCCGTTAACAATCAGTCTGTCACAGACTGCGTGACTTTGGCACTTCCTGTGGAATTTTTTTTCTGCGACTAATATAATTTTGGTCGACCAAGCCTCTTCTCATGTACTAACAGTTAGTCGACTATTAGGGGCAGCCCTAAAGGATTGCAAAATTCAAACTTGCAAAGAACCAATGAAAAAATTAGATGATAAATGAGATTTGTGTGAAGTTGCAACAGAACAATCAAACAACCTTTTTGAGGAAAACATTCCAGGACTTTTCTTCATGTACTTTAATGGGGATCAATGAGCTAAAGGTCTAAATCGCAGTTTCTATGCAGCTCTACATGATCCCAGCTGAAGAATAAGGGTCTTATCTAGCAAAATGATCGGTAATTAAAAAAAATAAAAATTTTATAAAATAAAAACGTATATACATATAACCACAAATGCTCATCTTGCACTAGCTCTTTGATGCACGTTTATGACTTCACACATTACGTAATCACGTTGGAAAGGTTACATGTGTGGTTAGTTCTTCATCTGTGTACTTGGTTCAAAAAGGTAGGGCAGGGCCAAAAACTCCATCTTGTTTTCTCTTCCAACTTCAAAATTGTCTGACGTTGTTTAACCTTTTTTGTAAAGTGCGTTTGACTTTCATTGCACATTCGCTTTGTAAACACTGAGCTGGTATTTCTGCCTACATTATGCATGAACTTTGGTAAATCAGGCTAGACAAGCATTTGTGGCTAAAAATTATATAAATTTGTATTTTTTTTTAGAAAATGAGCACTCGTTTCTCCAGATAAGACCCTTATTCCTTGACTTGGATTGTGTAGAGCCCCTTCAAGCTGCATTAAAACTGCAATTTGTACCTTCAACTCATTAATCCACTACATGGAGAAAAGTCCTGAAATGCTTTCCTTAAAAACCATAATTTCTTTTCAATTGAAGAATGACGGGGGTGAGTAAAGTAAGTTTTATTCTGGCAGTGAACTAATCCTTTAAAAAGATAGCAAAAACCAAAGTGTCCACTAGAAATATTAATAATTCATCATTCAATTTTATTGCCTCCAGAAGCCCTGGTGAGGTTCTTGCTGCTTTTATGGTTTGCCCCCTACAGGTCTATTTTGTGTGGCCGAGGGTGTTTAGGGTCCCTGGTCTTGCACACAGATGGTGGGGGTCCTTCATTATCAGGGCCACTCTCTAGGTCAACAAGAAAAGCCTTTTGGGACCCTGGGAATCACAAGCGACATGGATTACAACACAGATTACAGGGAATGGAAGGAGATGCAGGGCCTTGAAATTATTGTGCCCCCTCGGTCCTACTCGCAATAAAGGCTTATGAGTTGAATAGGGAGGAGCGACGGGTCTTGTTCTTTTGCATGCTTAAAGTCTAATTATCATCAGCTTGCAGTTTATAATGCTGTGACCCCGACAGCTGCTGAGAATTCAATTGCCGTCACGCTGCCATTTACAATCAAGGCCTTTAATTCCCACCATGTGCTGTTCAACTTCCCAAGATTTAAAGCCCTCATCGCACATTATTCCCACCAGGATATCATATGCCAAGCCCTGCTGATATTCATAGTAAGAAAGATGCTGTCTGGATCCGGTAGGGTGTGTTGGTGTGAAATACAAAGGATAATGAGCAAAAGGAGTCATTATTTTTAAATCACGTGCTTGTTTACCGCACTTGCCCATTCATTTTCTTCTAAAACCTGAACACCAGCCAAACATGATTCGATATTTACTACTGGTGCTTAAAATGAAAGCTACGTTTCTTTGGGAAAGCAATTATGCGCCACCAGCCCGCAAAGGGTACAAAGGTTAATTGAGTCCTCAACCATACTTCAGATCTCAAAGGTAAACACCAAGACGTCATTACATCGAAACAAACAAAGTAAACAAACCCACCAAAACAAAACGCTTTCTGTGTAAACAACAAAACCACACCCTCTGACGTGGACACATGCTGATTACCCTCACAGCTCACTGGGACGACCATAAATTACTACAAAAAAAAACACAAGTGACAAAACAAGCATTTTAAAACATTTTATGGAAGATTCTTTTCTCCAGCCTCTCAGATGTAACCATCATCTCTTGCTCATCTTCGTCTGTCATCTTTCTCACTTTAAGAGCAAATTCAGACGTGTCCAGTGTTTAAACCCAATTGAAAAGGCTTTGTGTTGCTGCTTCTTTTTCCAGTTCTTGCGCTTCAGAGCACAGGGGTAGGGATGAAAGAGATGGGAGAACAGAGGGAGCTCAACCTCTGTGTCTCCATCTGCTTTCTCCGCGCCCTCCACCCCTCATCGACCCCACTCTCCTTCTGCCCCTCCATCCCACAGGTGTGAGCTTACCTCCCCAAATTGCCCCCTCCAACCCCCTTCAAGCCCCATGCTGGGCTTAAGTAGCGCTCATGCCTCTGAGCCTGGGGCTACAAGTTCCTGCAACCATTAAATTACAAATACCTACTGTTGGGGAGGCAAATAAAGGTCCTTGATTACACTGCCAGTTGACTGAGGATAAAATAAACTTGTTTGGTTCTTACGATATGGAAGACTAAGAAAGGCTTTTCTAAATTTAATGTCTGTAGCTGCGTTTCCATTACCCTTCAAATTGTGCAAAATGAAATGGCGAATTGAAATTATGCCTAATGGAATTGCGTCAATTGCGCAAAAACTCCCATATATTGCAAAAAGGTTTTTATGCTCTCATGAGGTGGTTTTTCACACTGTTCTCAAGTATAAGGGGCTTTCCTTGCCTTAAGGAGAAGTCCACTTCCAAAACAAAGATTCACATATAATGTACTCACCCCCTTGTCATCCAAGATGTTCATGTCTTTCTTTCTTCAGTCATAAAGAAATTATGTTTCTTGAGGAAAACATTTCAGCATTTTTCTCCATATAATGGACTGAAATGGTGCCCTGATTTTGAACTTCCAAAATGCAGTTTAAATGGAGCTTCAAACAATCCCAAATGCGGCTGTAAACGATCCCAGGTGAGGAAGAAGGGTCTTATGTAGCGAAACGATTGGTTATTTTCATAAAAATAATGGAATTTATATACTTTTTTTCTCAAACGCTAGTCTTGCTTGCTCTCTCTGAACTGTGTATTCTGGCTCAAGACAGTTAGGGTCTCAGATTGTATTTTCTCCCTCAACTTCAAAAATCATTTCAAAATCAAAATCACTGCAGAAGCTCTGACCTAGTCTTTGCAAAGTGAACATGCAAAGAAGATCAAACACCCTTAACAAAAAAAAGGTAAAACAGTGATATAGGATGATTTTGAATTTGAGGGAGAACATGAGATTTTCGACATACCCTAACTGTCATGAACCGGAAAAAAAAAAAGTCCAGACAGAGTAAAACAAGATGAGCGTTTGGCATTAAAAAGTATATAAATTGTATTAATTTTATGAAAATAACCAATCGTAACGCTAGATAAGACCCTTCTTTCTCGGCTGGGATCATTTACAACCGCATTTGGGATCGTTTGAAGCTGCATTTAAACTGCATTTTGGAAGTTTAAAATCTGGGCACCATATCAGTCCATTATATGGAGAAAAATGCTGAAATGTTTTCCTCAAAAAACATAATTTCTTTACGACTGAAGAAAGAAAGACATGAACATCTTGGATGTCAAGGGGGTGAGTACAGTATATGTGAATCTTTTGTTTTGGAAGTGGACTTCTCCTTTAATGTTTAGACCATTTAAGCTGCACACATTTGTGGCGCGTTACGGCTTCAATGTGGCTGCTGGAGCTGATCACGGCCACTCTAGTCAGTACCTCTGTTGATACCAGCTGTGCCAAAGACATTTGAAGTGGCTCTCTGTGCTGCTTCTGTAAAGATATATACGCGTATGCCTCCTTCGATTTAATATAATCAAAATCAATCAAAATCCATTGCCACAACTTATTGTGACAGGAGGAAATTACGTTTTAGTTGCATAACATTGGTTAATGGAAATGCCGTCATTCACAATACTTTTTATAAACATTTATAAAATATTGCCAAAATTTTGTGTAAATCTGTGATGGAAACGCAGCTAATATCAATATTTGTGTCCACAAAAAAGTATAAGGGAAAAACTGGTTAAATGCAAAATCATAATAATAGTGGAAATATACTCATAGTGGTTTTGTATGGTTTAGAAAAAAAGAAATATACAATGTTTAAAAATACATAAATACAGTTGAAGTCAAAAGTTTATATACACCTTGCAGAATCTGCAAAATGTTCATTATTTTACCAAAATAAGAGGAATCATACAAAAAAAGCACTCTTTGGGTTTTCAGCATTTTTGTGTATTCGAACCCTTTCAAAAATGACTGTATGATTTTGAGATCATTCGACACTGAGGGACTCAAAACGATGCATTAAGAGCGGGGGACGAAAACATTTGAACAGAAGATGTGTACTTTTTTATTTTTTATTTTGCCTAAATATCATATTTTTTTTCATTTAGTACTGCCCTTCAGAAGCTACAGAAGATACTTACATGTTTCCCAGAAGACAAAATAAGTTAAATTTACCCTGATCTTCAAATTCTAAAAGTTTTCACCCCCCGTGTCTTAATACAATGTGTTTCCTTCTGGAACATCAGTGAGCTTTTGAACCTTCTGATTAACAGTTGCATATGAGTCCCTTAGTTGCACTCAGTGTCAAAATCATACAGTCAATGTTGGAAAGGGTTCAAATACATGAAAATGCTGAAAAACCAAAGAATCTGTGGGACCGGAAGTATTTTTCTGAAGAACACCGGGCAGTTTAACTGACAAATGAGACTCTTGAAAAGCTATCATTAAAAAAACAAACAAACAAATAAACAAACAAACAAAAACACAGCTTTGGATCATTCAGGTAACAACACAGTGCCTGACAAACACAGACTCAAGCATATATAAACTTTTGAACAGGGTCATTTTTATAAATTCTATTATTTTCTCTTGTGGACTATATGTAAACGTATTTTATGTGAAATCTCTTATTCAGGGCAATATAAATATAAAAAAAAAAACATGAATTTTGTATGATCCCTCTTATTTTGGTAAAATTAATAACAATTTGCAGAATCTGCAAGGTATATGTAAAATCTTGACCTCAAATTGAACAAATACATATATATATATTAAGTTTTTAAATTATTATTACATAAAATCTCTTTCAGTGTTTTAAAGTTTTTTAATAGTTAATAAATAAACAGTTTTAATAGTAAAGTATTGAGAATTTTTTATTCTAGAAGTGAACTGGAATCCTCTCTATTATGTAATTTCCTGTTTTATGTTGTTTTCCCTTTGCATGATGGTTGCAATAATTTATGACTTTTTTTCTTAAAACACCAATTTTTTATTTTTATTTATTTATTTTTTTTGTTAAAAAAAGATGACTTGGTTATTAGTAGGACATTTAGAAATTCAAATAAAAATTTAATTCAGAAATCCAAGACATGCTTTAATAAAAGAAGTATATTCATTGTCTGTATTAATTGAGTTAATTAATTTTTATATTAAAAAAAAAAAAAAAAAAAAAAACTCGTAACTTTCACTAGGGAAAAAACAAGCATCAGAAAACAACTCCAACATGTAAGCGAAGACAGCAGCATACATTATATCCTCCACTATGCAACTGATTTATGAACTTTTCAAAGCACACATCATTGTTCCTATGAACAATCCACAATCTCACAGGGAAATGATATACAGGACATAAATACAATGCCCTGAATTGCGGCTGAAAACCTCTAGCCACAAGATTGCGGCTGTGCCATGCAGTGGGAAAATGTTCTTCGGTGCAGTCACTTCCAGATTCTCACCATACAAAACCAACATCTGTCAAAGAGAGGATGTCAATGGTGATATAGGGGCCACGCAGTCTTGGGAAAGTGACAGTGTCCTGTCATCAGTTGTGTTATGGGTTTGGAAACAGTCGATAAGTACTAAGCTACACTGCGACACACTTACCACGCAATGCAAGATGACAGGCCAGCCTTGGGCGACAAAGAGTACTTAAGCCTCAAGAGCCTTTCTTTCTCTTTTCATCTGCTTGCGCTCTCATTGTTTTAGAGTGTTTCTGTAAAGCGGTCTAAAGAGAGGTGGTCTATACAGAGGCTAGGGCTAACGGCTTTCATGGGAAGCGCACATCGGTCGCTCTCACCTTTTTCTTGCTCATTGGGCTCTAATGCATTCATTACCTCTCTCGCGCACATCTGCCTCACGTAAATCCCATTTCCTGTGTCTATTGAGCGCGCCCAGTGGCCTGGTGCTGGGGCGATGGCCGCCACACGTTTCCCATGGCCTCCTCACCCTTCTGCTCACTCCAGCGTTCCTGCCCCTATTGTTCCTCATCTGTTCTTCCCCACCCAGTGCACACTGTTGTCTGCCCACCAACCCCTGCTTTAATCCAACACCCCCCCTCTCCCCAATACACTCTCCTTTGATACCCCCCTTTCCTAGCCAAGACCCCTGCTGCTAAAGCAGTAGCCTGGCAGCTGGAGCAGTTGACCATGTTGGCTCAGCTGCTGGTTCTCGGGACTCTGTGCTTCGCACGAGAACAACACTGGAAACCGGCTCAGGCTAAATTTCATTATCCAACCACTCTACTAATTAATTAAGGCTTAATCTGCTGGAGGTGAATCCAACGGGAGAGCACTCGATGACTAATGTACCTGAGATATAAGAAGCTGCCATAACAGATTATGTGTAAGGGACAGTAACAAAATCATTTGGTGCCAGTGTTGTAGTCCTTGAGACCAGACCACATTTTCACAGTCTTGGTTTTATCATGGACTCATGGAGTATTTGGACTCGGTTAGACCCTCTTCCAGTATTAGTCTTGTCTTAGACTCAACCCTCTTCTGTGCTCTGTTTTGACTCAGAAACAACTAAAACAACTTTTCTTAGTGTAAAGAATATTTTAATAATCTAAAGAACTCTTTCCACTATAAAGAACCTTTTGTGGAACGAAAGCTTCCATGGATGTAAGAGGTTCTTCATGGAACCACTGATATCAATATATTTAACGGATAGTTCACCCCAAAATGAATATTGTCATTAATTACTCACCCTCATGTCGTTCCAAACCTGTAAGACCTAAGTTCATCTTCGAAACACAAATCAAGATATTTTTGATGAAATCCCAGAGCTTTCTGACCTTGCATAGACAGCAACACAATGGACACGTTCAAGGCCTAGAAAGGTAGTAAGAACATCGTTAAAATTGTCCATGTGACATCAGTGGTTCAACTGCAATTTTATGTAGCTACAAGAATTCTATTTGTGCACAAAGAAACAGAAAACAACAACTTCTTTTCTGTGTCAGCTTTCACTGCGTCGTGGTACTGTCATGAATGTGCATCAAGACTGACATGGAAGAGAAGAAATTGTTGTGTGAAGTCGTCATTTTTGTTTTCATTTGAGTATTCTCATAGCTTCATAAAATTATGGTTTAACCACTGATGTCACATGGACTTTTAACAATGTCTTACTACCTTTCTGGGCGGTTTCAATGTTTCAGTTGCATTGTTGTCTATGCAGGGTTAGAAAGCTCTTGGATTTCATCAAAATTCTCTTATTTGTGTTCTGAAGATGAATGAAGGTCTTTTGGGTCTAATAGGGGTGTGCGATATGTATCGTCTGCGATAACATCGCAATTGATGTTTTAACATTGTGCGATTTGACATTATCGAGTATATCGTGAAAACCTAACAAAACACACCTACAAAGTGCATACATTCATTACGTGATGAAGTCTAGTAAGTTAAATTAAACCAATGCATGTACGCATTTAGAGTGCATTCTGCACAATTAAAGTACCGACTTCGGTACTGAAAATTTAAAAACATCCATTTCCTGCTCACATTTGAGTGCTATATTTTAAACATCGTTGATTGGCCATAGTGTTCACAGGCTCAACAGATATGACTGTGATTGGCTACAATGATCAGTGCTTCACGCTCCTCACCGAGCGTTCACACAGAAGCACAACGGGAGCGCGTGAAAGCTGCGCCTGTCAGCGGATGAGTTCTATGAGCAGATATATTAAGGATCCGCAGCTGACAGACGCAGCTTTTAAATGCTCCTGTTGTGCTTCTGTGAGATATGGGGGAATAAATTGTATATATTTATATCATTTCATACAGGTAATCAATATCACACTAAGAGGGCTGTTTTTTTCTCCAAAAGTCAGCATGATTGCAAATATGATATTGATGTTATGATATAACAGTTCAATAACTAAGTTAATATTAAGAGACCTACGTTTTAGACAGAAACATTTTTCATGTTTTTGCTCTATTTCGCCAACAAAAATCACAGCCACAGCACTGATGTGCATCTCTGAGCAACATGACTGTTTCTTCCTGAATGAATCAACCATTTAATTAATTTGGTTCAATCGCAATGACTTCACTTAACAGTGACTTGCTGCCACCTACTGCCAGTTTCAATTTCACATTTAAAGTATCTTTTCATTTTTTAAATAATTTCAAACCTCAGTTTTTAATGTTTTATGTTTAAAATATCAGCTCAAATGTAGAAATTTGATTTTAAAGATGATGCACACTTTTAGAAAAAAAAAAAAAAAAAAAAAAAGGTTTTATAAAGGTAAAAATGACCATAAAACTTATTGGAAAAGATTAATTTCTATCACTGCTGTGAACTGACCACATAGAATATGAAGATTATTAAAAAATCAGGAGTCAGCTGTCCACTGTAGTCCTTAAGATACCAGCACAATAACAGACTCAGCAAAATATCATCTAATTATCATTATCGATAAAATCCCAGAAAATATCGAGATTTCACTTTTGGCCAATATCGCACACCCCTAGTCTATAACTACATCAGGTTGATTAATTAATGACAGAATTTTCATTTTTGAGTGACCTAACCCTTTAAGTCGATGCAGAACAAACTTTTCAGGACAGAAAGTGGCATAATGTACTGTACTGACAGTCACTGAAAAATTAACAAAAGGGGTGGTGCCAAGGTGAGATGTGTGCTGGGCGGTGGCAATATTTGAAAGTACAGGTGGCGGGATGGATTGGCAGCATTCATCTACTGCTACATGGCAGCAGGGCTGTGTGGGTGGCAAAGCGCTGTGACTCAGTGATGCGGCTGGTGCTGAAAAAACTCAACTTCCTTCACAGAGGCAAAGGCTGGAGGTGTGGGTGCATAGATTGCACTTATCTTCAGTTGCACCTGAAAAAGTGTCTGCTGTTTTCTGACCTGCACTTTAAAATGCTCACTTTTAATGCATTTAAGACCTCCTACGATCATTCGTAATGGAAAAGCGGGACAATTAAGGCCTAATTACTCTATTCTGCTAGCCTGAATTCATACACTTGCAATCCTAACAACACTTTCTAATTATTAACATGAATTACATCCATGAACTGACTGGCCTAAACATTTTCTTCCTCACTCTAATCGACCTATGCAGTATTTCTAGCACAAAGCAAATCTATTCAAATGGCATGCATTAGTATGACCTACCACAGCATCAATTTCATAGCGGAATCCTGCCTTTTTACAACAAATAGACATGCTTAAGTGTTTTATCAACACTCGGTGAATAAAATCCTTCCAAAGAGAGCTCGCCAAACATTATCAGATTTTTACAGGGTAGAGTACTCCTCAGCAACTCCAACAAAGAAATTGGTTTGAAGTAAGTGGCATGTATTTTGGGCATACAAATGTGCTTGCGCGTATAAATCTAACCAAACTGGGAAAGTTTTACCAATAATCAGGGAAAGTACTGTCTGGACTGTAAAAAATCAAAACAAAACAAAAATGTGACCACAAAGTCATAAGGGTCAATTTTGTGAAATTGAGATTTATACGCCACACAAATTTGACCTACTGTATTTGAAAATCTGGAATCTGAGGGTGCAAAAAAATAAAATAAAATAAAATAAAAAATAAATCACCTTAAAATTGTCCAAATGAAGTTCTTAGCAATGCATATTACTAATCAAAAATTATGTTTTGATATATTAACGTTAGGAAATTTACAAAATATCCTTTTTAATTAATATCCTAATGATTTTTGGCAAAACTTATGACCGGTTATATGGTACAGGGTCACAAATGACAAGCCGAAACTATTATCAAGTACATGCCTACTGCATATTACTTGGTAAACATTAACACAAATATAATTTTAATATAATTATAATTTATTATACAATATATATTTATTTACAAGTTGGACTTGAAATTACTTAACTGGAAAAGCATGTACAAAATTACAGGATACTTTAGGGTGCCAAACAGTGTTGTCAAGACCAGCTCAGCTGAGTCCAAGTACAAGCTGAGACCTGACTTTTTTTTATTGGCATCACTGTAATGTAATGTTATAATGGAAAAATTTAGATTTATTATTATTTTATTATTAAAATGTTCTTTACACTAAGAAAAAAAAAAAGTTCTCTCTCTGAAAGGTTCTTTGAAGAACCCTGAATAATTCCTAAATGGCACCACCGTGAAACCCTCCTTCTGGAACCTTTATTTTTAAAACAGAGACTGGAAAAAAGTTTAATCGAAATCTAGACCAAAACCAGATTTAGATAACATAAATATGCCAGCACCACGCCAACCTAGAAATCACGTTAAAATGTTAAAACAGCATGATTAAAATTAAATAAGCTGCTGAGCAGGGCCTCTAAATGTGCTTTAATTTACCTTTTACATTACAAGACTTAATCTAACAGCAAGAGAATCTGGACAGAAAGTACCGTACATTCCATCCATGCCCGCACAGAGCAGCGGATGTGGATGACTAAGACACCTCATGCATGATTTGGACCCAGGGTCTGCTTGTCAAACTATTGCAAGAGGAAGTATTACACTGAAAAATGCAACACACAGCTTGAGGAGAACAATCAAAGAGGAAACACCCACAGGTGCCCTGCAAAAAAACACAAAGGATTTAATGCATGCCAATACAACAGAAGGAAAAATGACATCAACTCAGGAAAACACTATGGATGTGTTGACATATTTGCTACCAGAGTTCCACAGAAAAGGACGGGGATGCACGCTAAAAAGTCAGTATCAACAGGTTAAAAGATTAAACCATACCCGCAGGCTATCGGAATATAATTGCAAGGTCTACAAATGTGCTGGCGTGGGTTTTTTGCTATCACTCTGTTCATAGAAATAAAAAAAGGAATGCAATTCCCAAACATGTTAGGAGATAAAACCAGGGTCAGGGTCACAAAGTAAACACAGAGAGTGTTTAAAAGATTACATTAAAATTATAATTCAAATGTATGCACAAAAAATGACCTTGTATGGCGTTTTTGTATTTTTTCCTGACGTGTTGTGATGACGTGTTGAATGTTTAGCTTTTGGATAATGCAAAAAAAACAATTTCATTGTTGCCGCCTGATTGGTTGATACTGTAGCATTCTAGCTATGCTAAAATCAACAATGAAATAGAGAGAGTAACAGCTATGATACAAAACACCTGTTCACCACCCGACTGCACAGCTACCACAGAGGACTGTTTTGCTATCAACATTGTGCTATGCCAAAAAAAAAAAAAAAAAAATTCTAGCTGAAGGATGCCACTTAATGAATTTTCTTGAAAAATGTTTTAATAGAGAGTTTTCCCTAGTAATTGCCTTAACCCATGACTATGAAAAAAATGTGCCTTGCTAATATACACAACACCTTTCATTTTAAGTTTTTTTTTTTTTTTTAAATAAGCAAATAAGTATTTATATTACCTTATTTTTAAAAAAATCCATTTTAGACTTTATCCATGACTATCAAAAACAAAATTGTGTCTTGCTTTATATTATATATATATATATATATATATAATAAAAATATTTATTTTAAAACTTTATATTTAAAAAAATATATATATTCACACACATACATAGACACATACATATATAAATGTTTAGATAGATAGATAGATAGATAGATGATAAGATAGATACAGTAACATATGTTTTAGCATGTTTCTATTATGTTTAGTCCAAGATCGCGTTTCCTCTAACCGTACAATATTGTGTGCATCAGGCTTTTAATAAAGCTTTGCTAAGCCAGCTGTGCTGCTTGTAATGTAAAGCATGTGCTCGAGGGAAAGTGGCTGCTTTCCTGTCTATAGCTTAATAGCGTCTTGCTAGTCAAGCTAAGATGACAATACACGAAATCAGCATTTTCCCTGAAATACATCGTTTGTCATCGTAAATGACGCAATGTACATTATTGTCATTGTGAAACATTAGACGGAATGTTGGTCGATAAAAGCAATGACAGAATGAATGGGGGTTGGGCTGCTGACAGGAAAATGATGAGGTGTGACCGCATCACTGACAGAAGATAACGTGCGATTAAACTATAGCGACTCACCTGGTTATAATGCACCCTAAACGGTCTCAGATAGTTCGAGCTGGTGCACGGAACCACCTGAATATTATTGATCTGCTCCATGGCTTTGATAATATAGCTGCCCACGGGTACTTCTCACCACAGATGGCAGAGCCGCAGACTACTGGAGAATAGGGGGAAATGTCTACGGAAGCCTGTGAAGGGCAGAATAAGAACGCTGTTAGTCTTTGCGTTGTGGTAATGCTCGTTCTGTAGAGGCGACTGTGCGGTGCAGGAAGCTGCCAGTCAGCGATAGTTGCGGGTGGATGATGTCATTCATTCATTTATTATTTTTTTAAAGGTTAAACCACGGACTCTGTCGCCTCAGCACTTCCTCTTTCACCTTTACCGCGCGCGCGCCTGACGCGCGAATGCAGGTGTGCTTGGCTCGTGCAGGCATTACCTCACACTTAGCGCCAACTTCAGGAAGCGCGTGATTCGTTAAATAAACCGCCAAAACTCCACTCAATCATTTTCTGTAAATCTTTCAAGAAACCTACAATGCCCAAATGCCTGAATGATTCATTTGACCCCTTACTTTCGTGACAGGACAAAGAAGGTATTCAATATCATATTAGCTTTTGGGAAATTAATATGTTAGGCTTTAGTAGTAGTATAATTGTGGAAAAATGTTCTTGACCCACTTATTTTGTTCGTCTGCCAAACTATAGTTTTTCTTTTTCACACATTATTGAGTCATAACTTTGAAATAAGAAAATTATTTTGTATTAATAACGTTTAAATGTGACCCTGGACCATAAAACCAGTCATAGGTAGCACAGGTAGATTTGTAGCAATAGCCAAAAATACATTGTATGGGTCAAAATTATTGATTTTTCTTTTATGCCAAAAATTATTAGGATATTAAGTAAAATAGTATATAAAAGACTTTATTTTTGATCACTAATATGCATAGCTAAGAACTTCATGAGGACAACTTTAAAGGTGATTTTCTCAATATTTTGATTTTTTTTTTTTTTGCACCCTCAGATTCCAGATTTTCAAATAGTTGTATCTCAGCCATATATTGTCCTATCCTAACAAACCATACATCAATGGAAAGCTTACATATTTCAGCTTTCAGATGATGTATAAATCTCAATTTCAAAAAACTGACCCTTATGACTGGTTTTGTGGTCCAGGGTCACATACGTCCTCCTGACTACCAGCTAAACAGTTTTGTCCTTATTTTTTCAGACCTTACATGACAGTTTTAAATCTGACTGTCCTGTAAAGAGCACATTCAGGGCTTTTCAGAGATACCAAATGTTTGAAAGTTTCGTGATCATTTCATGATCATTCCCTCTCCTTGGTCTTTAAAAAAGGCTGACATTAATTTAGTGCTTAAATGTAACACCCTTATGGAAATGTTTATAAATGATAATATTTAATCATTAAAATCTGACTAATTTTCAAGTTGTTTGTCATGAATCAACATCTCAGGATAATGTTATGAGGTTTTAAATCAAAATATGACTTTCTGTTATGAAACAGGACATCAATTTTTTATATATGTGACCCTGGACCACAAAACCAGTTATAAGGGTCAATTTTTTGAAATTGAGATTTATACATCATCTGAAAGATGAATAAATAAGCTTTCCATTGATGTATGGTTTGTAAAATATTTAGAAAATCGTCTTTAAAGTTGTCCAAATAAAGTTCTTAGCAATGCATATTACAAATTAAAAATTAAGTTTTAATATATTCATGGTAGGAAATTTACAAAATATCTTCATAGAACATTTTCCAATTTTTGGCATAAAAGAAAAATCGATCATTTTGACCCATACAATATATTGTTGGCTATTGCTACAAATATACCCGTGCGACTTATGACTGGTTTTGTGGTCCAGGATCACATATGTCCGCTGTAGAGGACACCAGGACTTAAAGCATGTTTATTATACATTTTGGGAGACACAACAAGTGAATATAGGTAAAAGAAATTATATATCAATAATCTTATGAAATATTAGATATTGTGAAAATCTTGCCAATTATTACTCCCATTATTGCACTTATTTTTTTATTATATCTTGCCCCAAAAACACATTAGATACACTTTATAGATACATTGAATATAATGGGCATTTTACACATTTTGCATATATCAAACCATTCTGTTATATCACATAGTTAGGAATCATCTTTATCTATGTGTAAAAAATAAAAAATTGATTTGTGAATAAAACAAAAATCCCACAGTTTTTGCCTTTTCATGTCTTTAAAAAAAAAACAGGACTTTTTAAAGTCCTGGTGTCCTCTACAGAGGACATAACATATGAATAAAATATTTTTCAAAAATGTTATTTTTCCATTTTTTTCTTATGCACTAAACAATTTAATGACTTTGAAACATACTATATTCACCAAAATTTTTTCCCTGGTAGTCAGGAGGATATGAATTTTTGCGAGCTAATGAGGTCATGTGACAACAATGTAGCACACTATCTGAAAAGTTCTTTTATACCTTTATAAGCAGCAGTATTCCATTCTAGACAAAAACACTAAAAATAGCAGTAAATCTTTCTGCTTATCTGATGGCCTTAAAACATCAGTAACCTACGAGGGAACATCTAAGCATGTGGTTTCAATAAGGTTTGAGGAAACAGAATACTGCATTTGACATGGATGTCTTAAAAATGACAGAGGTAATCTGTGCGTATCATGATGGGTGCAGGTTTCTTATCTGACCTTATACCTCTGCTAACATCTCATCAAAACCAGATGAAGAAGTTTATCCTCTCTTCCTTTAAATATCTTTACTTTCATGTTCTTCAATGGTTCAGTCTTAAGGTGACGTATTTGGGGGTCCCAGCACTAAAGCATCAAAACACACTGTTGTCCGACTCTCTGAGGAACCACTGAAAGTAGGCTCAAAATGTAAAATTTTTTACGAGTCAATAGTAATATAAAAGCAGTGATGAGATGAGAGAGGAGGATGCTTGTTTGTCACCATCTTTTTTTACATGCGCACAAAGTGCAAAACTGTCACCTCTATATGTAGGGTGACAGTCTTTCTGTGTCTGCTTTAGATGTTTGTGATCACAGCTCTCACATATAGAAATGACATCATCTAGTTGGTTTGTCATAAACAGGTGGATAATATGTCTACTGATGGCTTGACATGATTTCAGCAACAGCAGAAGTGGAGCAAATTGCTAATTACACTGAGGAAATCACCCAGGGGCCTATATAACTGTCAGGTCAAGGTTACAGACATAAAGAACGTAAAATCAGCTTGCAGTTCGAGAATTATGTACGTTATTTTCCACTTTCCTGGGAATAGCAATATCTTTAAGCCTTTTGTCTTCTCCTGTAAGAAATCAAACAAATATTATAAACAAAGACACCAAGAACAAAGACCCAAGTGTTTCATTTCTCATGTGGTCATGGGTTTTTCTGTACAGCCACAGTGATTAATGTGATGGCAGTTCAATCCACAATATACTCCACACCCTGTTCTTTCAATCATATTTCTCATACCTCTAATCATAGTTCTCAGAACTCTCCCACACGAACAGTTTCCGCCCCTCGATTCCTCTTTCCCGCCCTTCCAATCTTCTGAGTTTGACTGGAAAAAAACAAGTTCTAATTTGATCTAAATTAGATCTTTTGATGAAGGCTGGGTGGAAGTCAGTTGATAAGGCGGCAAGGAAATTCAGCATGTTCCTTATGGACCCTGGGGTGTGCACCTTTCCAAACATCTTTAGACGCAGTACTGTGTGGTACAGTGATTGTGGTTGCTTACAAAAATACAATAATCAGCGCAATCACAAAAGCACCATACTGGCCCGGGCCAGGAGGTGTTGAGAGGAGCTGAAACCGTGCAACACCCAGGATGCCCTGACTTTGATGCTAAACTCAGAGAGAAAGAGTGATGTCACCTCAGCTGCAATATGGCACTCCGTCTCGGACATTCCGAGGGTCCCAATCTCTTCAAGCCAGTTTCCTCCTTGGAGGGCCAGCAGTCCCACCCTCCATACACTGGCAGGATGTAACACTTTTGCTGGCTGATTTACATCTAAATAAACATTGCCAGACAAAACAATGTGCGACTGGAATGGAAACGCAGCCCTTTTTTCTCCACCCGGCCAATTGATATGAGCCGATTGAACAAGGCTGCAGTTTATGATAAGCAGTACTGGAGTTTCACAGTCGTGGCTTTCAGAACTGAAGTAGTGGTTCACAGAAAGTTGAAGGGACCTTTGAATATGTGTATTCATATGTACGCATGCATATTGATAACAAAAAACTCTGATATTTGTTCTTTTTGATAGACAGCACTAAAAATAATAATGACATGCAGTTCAGTAGGTGAATTGGATGTTGATTTAGCAACTGCTCTGATGGATTCAATTCAGTGAAGGATTTGTCACATTGATTCAAACCGGTAACTTGTGGTTTTGAACTATCTCTTGAGATCTGACTCATAAGAGTCATTAAAGGATTAGTTCACTTCCAGAATAAAACATTCCTGCTAATTTACTCACCCCCATGTCATCCAAGATGTGTCTTTCTTTCTTCAGTCAAAAAGAAATGAAGGTCATTATTAAAAATGTGTATACTTTTTAACCACAAATGCTCGTCTTACACTAGCTCGACTTCACGCACATAGTCATGTTGGAAAGGTCATGGGAGATGTAGGTGGAAAGTTAATAGCCCTTTCCAAAAAAAAGGTAAAACAATGATGTTGGATGATTTTGAAGTTTTTGAGAAAATTTGTTTTTCGCCCTACCCTACCTTTTTAAACTGGGGTACACAGATGAAGAACTAACCGCGCATGACCTTTCCAACATGATTACGGATGATGCAATGCGTGAAGTTGCAGACGCACATCGCATAGCTAGTGCAATCCCCATTGAAGTCCACTATATGAAGAAAAATCCTGGAATGTTTTCCTCAAAAACCTTAATTTCCTTAAAACCTTAAAAGAAAGAAAGACATGAACATCTTGGATGAGATGGGGGTGAGTAAATTATCAGTAAATTTTTATTTTGGAAGTGAACTAATCCTTTAAATCAGGAATCAGATTACACTTGATTTATGTCTTATTCTCCAAGTTCTATTTCTAGCACAAAGTAAAATGCTTTATATCAAAAGAGATTAAACATCCACAGGATTTGGAAGCTATTTATATGAGCCATTGTAAATATAGCCCTGTGTTCTGCGGCAGAGCTTTCGTGTGAACTGCCCTTGTTGTGAACTGTGCACTGTATCCAAATAAGTAGCTGAAGTAGTGAAAGTCTAAGAACACAAGATAACTCAAGATGAGACATGGCTCATTACACAGTCTATCTCTTAAAGCTGAATGGAAAACGGATACTGGATAGCCCCGTCTTCCTTTTATTCAACGTGAGGCCCCTTGCAAGACCCCCTGTATCTTATCAGACCATCTTTTTGGCTCGGGAGCCCCAACAGAGTGCTAATCCCGCACCCCTGCGTGCACCTCAGGGCGTCGCTGTGGTTTGGACCGTCCCTTCACTCTGAATTACACTCTTTGGTGCTGCAACACAAGCCAGGCCACTGTTGGCTCCATGGAATACAGGGTCAAGGAGCCTCACACACTCCTTTTCATATTTCTAGCTTTCTCTCTGTCTCCTCTTGTAGTCTAGGCACAGTCACTTTATCAGCAAAGGTCAAGCTGGGATTTGTTGTTGCCGGAGATGACAAAGGTCAGACTTCTGGGAATGCACTTAACTGAGGTGCCTGCTACCCTTCTGTTAGCATTCACAGGGTGTCGGGCCAGACACGACATCCCGTATAGATTGTGGTCTCCAAGGTCAGTTGCATATGGGTCAATGACATATAAGAGTGTCCAATAATAGGATCTTTTCAAAATACATGGAAAGTTTTCAGAAATGTATTCTTAGTATTGATATTGGTTTCAAAGGGTTTTAAAGAACTTTGATACCAGTTTAATGATTCTGAAAATGTAATTTGTATATTATGGAAGCCTGTTTCTGCCACTGAATAAAAATGACTTTTTCTCACAATTTCTCACAAAATACGTGTTTGTATCTCACAATTCAGAGTATTTTTTTGAGTTTGTATCTTGCAATTTTTACTTTTTTCTCACAATTCCATGTTTGTATGTTGCAATTCTGACTTTTTTCTCACAATTCCAACTTTTTTTCTTGAAATTCCGAGTTTGTATCTCTCAGTTCTGACAATTTTTTTTACATTTCCGATTTTGTATCGGAACTTTTATTGTGACTTTTTTTTTTCTTTTTTTTTTTTTTTACAGTTCTGTGTTTATATTTTACAATTCTAATTTTTCCTCACAGTTCAGTGTTTGTATCTCGCAATTCTGACTATTTTTTCGTCACAATTCAGAGTTTGCATCTCGCAATTCTGACTTTTTTTCCTCACAATTCCTTGTTTTTATCTCGCAATTCTCACTTTTTTCTCACAATTCCAACTTTTTTTCTTGAAATTCCGAGTTTGTATCTCTCAGTTCTGACAATTTTTTTTACAATTCCGATTTTGTATCGGAACTTTTATTGTGACTTTTTTTTCTTTCTTTTTTTTTACAGTTCTGTGTTTATATTTTACAATTCTAATTTTTCCTCACAGTTCAGTGTTTGTATCTCACAATTCTGACTATTTTTTCGTCACAATTCAGAGTTTGCATCTCACAATTCTGACTTTTTTTTCCTCACAATTTCTTGTTTTTATCTCGCAATTCTCACTTTTTTCTCACAATTCCTTGTTTTTATCTCTCAGTTCTGACTAGTTTTCTCACAATTCCGAGTTTGTATCTCGCAATTCTGACTTTTTTCTTGCAATTCCGAGTTTGTATTTCACAATTCTGACTTTTTTTCTCACAATTCGAGTTTATATCTCGCAATTCTGACTTTTTTTCCCTCAAAATTCCATGCTTGTATCTGGCAATTCTGACTTTTTTCTCACAATTCCGAGTTTGTATCTCTCAGTTCTGACTTTTTTCCCCTCACAGTTCAGTGTTTGTATCTTGCAATTCTGACTATTTTTTTCTCACAATTCCTTGTTTTTATCTTGCAATTCTGACTTTTTTCTCACAATTCCAGGTCGTATCTTCCAAATCTGACTTTTTTCTCACAGTTCCAGTTTGTATCTCGCAATTCTGACGTTTTTCTCACAATTTTAGTTTATATTGCAATTGTTTTTCTTCTCACAATTCCGTCTTTGTATCTCACAATTCTATTTTTTCATATTCTATTTTTTAATATTTTTAGAATATTACTCAAAATAGAAAAAGTTAAGTGATGCTGAGTTCCACTACAGCAATGTAATGAATGCACCGTGACCATCACAAGTCAGAAAGCTGGGCTGGAAAATAAAGTGGTCCTACGTGATGCCATGCGGGCAGGTGTGATGTGTGGCTTTGGGTGGGACAAGAATGGCCATTGCCTGTCACATCAAACGAGACTTCGACCCTCCTCCCTTTCCAGGTAGGGCCTAAATTAAGGCAACCCGATCTGTGTGGAACTCGCCTCTCCTGAATAGTCCTTCAAAGCAGCAGGCCTCTCTTCCATCCATGGCCTTTGTAATGGAAACCACTGCTGTTATTTTGCCTCTTGTATTTTCAGGCAGGGCTATTATTGTTCTCGGCCCTGGATGTGTTACCCAGACAGAATTCCCGCGTCCTACTCTTCATTTTGCGCAAAAACATGACCGGCATACTCGGATGAACAAACCAAGAGACGCAAACAGAAAAGAGATGGTGAAGGAGGCAGTTTGTGATTCTGATGTGTTGAGAAAAGTGATGGTAAAGTGATAAAGGGGTGCCTGAGGAAGTATTTATAGAAGTGGACAAAAGTGGCAGTCGTCTTTGGGGATTACAGGGCCACAGGCCTGACAAGCCAACTGAACCTTGATCTCTCTCTCTCTCTCTCTCTCTCTCTCAATTTACTAGGGAACAGCTGAGCACCCCCTCTCCTGTAGGGGGGACTATTTTAAATGCTTCGAAATTCAATTCCTATTGTTTTTATTTGAGGCTTACACACACTCAAGATCAGCCTCAGATGCAGGGCTCCGGGCCGAGTGTGTTTGCGAGATGGCTTGTGCCTCATCACCATGGGAATGCACGTTCCCTTGCTAATTACTTGCTTGAATTGGCCCACAGAGACACTGTTAATGACACGTAACCTGATCTCAAAAACCTGAGACGCTCCACAGAAGGTGCAGCCTGTATATGGAGTAAAGGGGTTACGGAGGGCGGCGGCAGTGGCGGCGAGGGGCTGTAGTGGAAAAGGTGACCGGAGAGAAACACAGTGTAACACATTAAACCAACTGTGCAAACGCAGTTCTGTCTCTAATTCCACAGACCATTATGTGGAAAGATCGGTGCTGGATGAAGTTATTTGGTGGTGATAGGTGGGTTAGGCGCTATAGTGGGTTGCAGCTGGGTTCATTAACTGTAGTCTAAGAATAATAATTAGTGCTTTGTCATGGCAGTGGTATGTTAATGGCATGCTGCGCTGTAGTAACTGCAGAAATGGATGCATGGAGAGGGACTGAAGCTACATCAACTGCACATGATGTTGCGTCAAGGAAGCTTGGCTAAAAAAAAAACGTACAAGAGGTGATTAACAGTCCCTGAACAAAACTAGAGCCTGGTTACTACCAGGAATAGTCTGCCTCTTCCAAAGATTATATAGCTAACATGCTTTATTGCTACATCTGCTGTGGTCTAGCCTTACAGCAATATGGTTTATCAATGAACAATTATAGTTAAAGACATAAAAATTCTGTCATTAATTACTCACTTTCACGTTCCAAACTCATAAGACCTTCGTTCAGCCTCAGAACACAAATTAAGATATTTTTTATGAAATCCAAGAGATTTTTGACCCTGCATAGACAGTAATGCAACTGAAATTTTCAAGGCCCAGAAAGGTAGTAAGGACTAGGGCTGCCCCCTAATAGTTGACTAAATGTGGTAACACAGTATACATCGGGCAGGACATCCAAACGCTCACCTATCATTCATCTACCTCAAATATGGCTTTTCATCTGAAAGCTATACAGTCATGTGAAAAAGTTAGGACACCCGATTGAATTCCATGGTTTCATGTATCAGGACGTCATTAAAAAAAACTGGTCCTTGGCTGGTCTTAAAATTTTGAAAATAAAACCTCAGATGAACAACAACACATGACAAATTACACCCTGTCATTATTTACTGAACCAAAATAAATCCAAAATGGAAAAGCCATGTGTGACAAAGTTAGGACGCCCTTACTGTTAACATTGGAATTAAGAGGGTAAATAACAGTCAAGCACTGCTAATCAAATACTTTTGATTAACTGATCATCAGCAAGTCTGAGCGCCTCTATAAAAGCATAAGCTTTGACAGTTTGCTGGTCTGGAGCCTTCAGGTGTGTGTTAACACAATGCCAAGAAGGTAAGACATCAGCAATCATCTTAGAGAAGCAATTGTTGCTGCCATCAATCTGAGAAGAGTAATACGGCCATTTCCAAACAATTTGAAGTTTATTCACAAGTGGAAGACATTTAAAACAGACACCTCTCCTTCCAGAAGTGGACGTCCCAGAAAATTCACCCCAAGATCAGACCATGTAAAGTTCAGAGAAAATGGCAGACAACCCAAGAACTACACCTCAGACTCTACAGGCCTCAGTTAACATGTTAAATGATAAAGTTCATGACAATACCATTAGAAAAATATGGGACAAAATGGCATGTTTGGAAGGCTTGGCAGAAGAAAGCATCTTCTATCTAAAACATTGCTGCACAGTTTAGGTCTGCAAAGTTGCATCTGAACAAAACACAAGTCTTCTAGAATAATATCCTTTGAACAGACGAGACCGATGTGGAGATGTTTGGCCATAATGCACAGCGCCAAGTTTGGTGAAAACCTAAAGAGCATGTCAACACAAACACCTCATACCAAAAGACAAACATGCTGGAGGAGGGCTGATCATTTTGGGCTTGTTTTGTAGCCACAGGACCTGGGCACCTCACAGTCATTGAGTTGGCCATGAACTCCTCTATATGTCAAAGTATTCTAGAGTCAAATGCGAGGGCATCTGTCCGACATCTAAAGTTGGGCCAAAATTGGGTCATGCAGCAGGACAATGATCCCAAGCACACCAGCAAATCTACAACAGAATGGCTGAAAAGAAAAGAATCAAGGTGTAGCAATAGCCCAGTCCATGTCCAAAGCTCATTCTGACTCAAATGCTGTGGTGAGAGCTGTGCATAAGCAAATGGCCACAAACCTCAATAAACTGGCGCAACGCTGAAAAGTAGAGTGGTCCAAATTCCTCCGGAACGGTGTGAGAGACTGATAAAGTCACACAGAAAATGAATGCTTCAAGTTATTGCTGCTTAAAGTGGTTCTGCAGGCAACTGACTCATAGTGTGTCCTAACTTTGTCACACATGGCCTTTCCCTATTGGCTGTATTTTTGTTAAATAAATAATGACACTGTGTGATATGTCATGTGATGATGTTGATCTGAGGATTTATTTTTCAAATTTTAAGACCTGCCAAGGACCAGATAATTTTTTATTATGTCCTGATACAGAAAACTATGAAATTCAATAGGGTGTCCTAACTTTTTCACATGACTGTATGTAGTAGCAACTTTACATGGCAGCTCGGTCTAATGTTAACCTTGAAAAATGTGCGCTATTGAAGTGTCTGTGCGGAGTGTGGAAGCTGAACAGTAGCACGCTCAGTGCATGACAGATGGAGGCGCCAGTGCGGTTACTTTCACTTAAAATTCTCTGTCATTTTAGTCATACAATTAAAGTAATACATCTTTTGAATCTGTAAAGAATCTATGTTTATTTGTGTACATTTGCAATAACAACTAAACATTGTGCTTTTGTAAAATAATTAAAGCAAACAGGATACGCTTTCTGCCGTTTTGGTCTCTGTGAACTTGAGTGCTTCGAAACTCTCAATTACAGACATGAAAACCATGTCTATAGAGAGTGAAATGTCTACTTTTAATGAACCAATTTAAATAGAAGACAAACATTCTCAGTTCATGTAATCCATATGAAATATGCATACAGGCGCATCCACTACTGAAAAAATAATGAGTCAGTCACCGAAAACAAAGAAAGCACTAGTTTATCAATAGGTTATTAAAACGTTAATGCGTAAAACGTCTCCTTGCTGTTTTTCCCTGACACATTCATAATTTTTATATCTGCTGGCATGCTGTGGCTTTTTTGCGTGCACTTTAGTGCTTATTAGACTATGTAGGCAATTAAAGGTATCATTATGGTTTATATGGTTTATTAATAAATGGAGGACTAATAGTCGACTAGTAGTCGACATTGTTAAAATAGTCCATGTGACATCACTGGTTCAACGTAATGTTATGAAGCTACAAGAATACTTTTTGTGTGCAAAGAAAACAAAAATAACAACCTTTTTCAACAATTTCTTCTTTGTGTCAGTCTTCTGTGTCTATGCAGGGTCAGAAAGCTGTCAGATTTCATCAGGATATCTTAATTTGTCCTCTGAAGATGATCGAAGGGCTTACGGTTTTGGAACAACATGAGGGTGAGTATTTAATGACTGATCATTTTTGGGTGAACTATCCATTTAAATGTTGATGTTCATTGTTAGGTCATACTTACTGATACCTAATAATTAAGTAACACTGATGAATGCAACTTTATTGTAAAATGTTGCCTAAAGGTTTAATATAGTCCGAAACAGGCTGAATCTGAGCCCAGAATCATCTGAGGCTACAATGAAATGTAGAACAGCAGATACAGCAGTACTCAAATATTATGAATCTTGTTCTTGGGGGGGAAAAAGCCTTGGAAAGGCAGCCTTAGATCATCACATTCATTATCGAAACTGAGTGTAAAACACATGCAGAAATCATCTGGGTATTCAGAAGCTCTTTTAATCACTATGGGGCAGAATTCATTATCAGTGTGAGGAAACAGTTTCACACCCCCACTGAACTACCAGCATTCATTTTCACCTCTGGCTCGGAGAGAGCAAGACACCTGAGGTGGTAAAAAAAAAAAAAAAAAATACAATCTCCATAATTCAAAAAAACGGAGAGACTTAGAACTTAGACTTGCCTTTTTTGGAACAGGAAAGGGTGGTAACGATCTGGTAAAAATCATGACAAATACAGTTCAGAATGTTGACCAAAATGACAACATGGATTTACATGGAAAGATTCTTGTCTATTTGCTGCTTATCTCTTTCTGTAGGTTTGTGCATTAACGTTTATTGTAAATTGATTAGTCACAGTCTTACAGTAAACTATTAATCACATATGGCACACACTCATACACACTAATATGTATAATGTATACGCCCCCCCAAGCTGATTCTCATCTATGGTTAGAAATTTATCACACAGCTACTTACTTTTCAGCTAGTGAAGTGATAAGTAACTTTCTGAGGGATAAGCGCCATCCATTGGTCAGAGTCCAGAACTGCCATCGTCACCCCTGAAAACCAGATTTATTGTGTTAAAATGAATTCACACAAGCCTACAAGGACATCTTCAGCTTAGCCATTGTGCTCCTCAATAAAACTCTAAATCAATCATTAAGCTAACACACGTCACATAGCCGTAAATCCATCAAAAGTTCCTGTTGCAGCACAACAATTCCTCGGTCGAGGCAGCCACACTTGCAAGGCCTTGAGAAATGAATTCCAGAGTCAAGGCCCATTATCTGAAGCCAGGGTGTTTTGTCGTGCAGCGCTTTTGATTCTGCAGCGCTCCCATGGGTGCCAGCGGTACGTCAGTGACCGGACGGCTGTAAATAAAGCCAGAAAGTTTTGGGTAACTCCCTCGAGGCTCCCTCTTTTCCTGTGCCACCCGCTTCAGAAGGGCAATATTATTCTGTCCCCAGGTCTGAAGAATGATTCCATTGTACTAGAGGTAGAATGCGGCCTTCCTCCGAGCCCACTTTACTGCCGCCGTTCTTTATTTAAACAGCACCGCCTTTATCTGCCCTCCACTGTACGTGCTCCTGCTGTCACTCGCTGGGCTCAGGCCGCCTTTGGTAGATAGGCCCCGATAAGGGTGGCGCTCTATGCAAACGTGTCCCAGCAATGGGACTGGGTGACCAGCAGGAAGCGTCAACAAAGAACGGGGTATTAAAAGCTCTCGACAAGTTTGATTGTTTCCCATCGTGATAATCGTAATTGTACGGTGCTTTAAAACGGCTGATATCCTGTACGTGCCTTTCATTGTTGCATTGTTTGCCGTTTAAGACCACCAGGGAACAACTTATTAATAATAATTAAGAATTATGCATTCGTTCTGTATAAACACGGGGGGTAAATAGTGCAACACTTAAGTTATTTGAAAGCTACATTGCAGGTTTGTCAGCCACGGACGGTGAACGACAACAATGTGCTCCTGAATGCCAATGCATTTGTGCCTTGGGGTTGCATTTGGGTCTTTTGTTCAGCGTTGGATAGTTTCCTGTATATCACCACACCTGTGTGTGCCCAGAAATCAGCGGAGGGGTCAGACCGCCTGCCCATACATGTTAGCATTTTTCTCTCAATCAGGCCACGGCTTTGGTAATCCTGAAAAAAAGACTTTGTAAAGAAGGGATCGGCCTAAATCATAATACACTCCTGTTTTTGGTTTCTATGGAGCATGTGTGCCTGCTTAAAAGCTTGGATCCTGATAATTTGATTTAAATAACAACACATAAGAACGTAGTGTTTCACAATAACAAGGACATTTGACCAGTTGCTACGGCCTACTGACACAAAACTCACAGCTAGGGTTGCCAACTTCCTTGGAAGGAAAATAAAGGACAGAAATAAGGGCCAGTCTCAAAATATTTGTACTGCACCACAGTGTATGTAATTTCTGCAGTTAAATGTGTGCATAAAAGGTGTCCTGGTTAACCAATTTTTGTACAATAATTTGTAAGTTTAAAAATACACTAGATTTACACTAAATTAAAATTTAAAAAATGTGTAGGCCAACTTTTTTTTAATTAACATTACCTTTACAATACAGAAAGATGTCTTCCCTCAAGTAGATAGCATGTTTTTCGGTAACACTTAAGTAAAGAGACCAATTTTAACACGTAACTAGTTGCTTATTAGCATGCCTATAGACCAATTTGGAGTAGACGTCACAGTTACGTTACTTGCAGCTGCTTAATGGTTGCAGAAAAACACTGGAAACAAGTAGAGGTAACTGGGTACAAGTCCATGTAAAACGAGAAAAAAAAAATATGTGTGCCTTTTGATGTCAAAATCAGAATGCAATTAACTTTTATAGAATACTGTCATCAAAGACGATAAACGCAGACGTTTAAACGGACGTACTATCAATAGACCACTACTTGAAAACCATCATTTTTTGCCACCACAAAAAAAAAAAAACTTCATCCCTGTTTCAGATCTGTAAGACTATCCCACTATCTAACGTCAGTTTTGTTGAATAACAGTGCTTATTGCTGGGTGACAAGCTCTTGTAATACGCGGAGAACATTTTTGAAAATTACATCTAATCAATATAATCTATAATCAAGATATTTAAATCAAGCTATTTTTTACCATATCTGTGTAATTCTCTCCTGGGTTTTCTGCAACCATGATGCGCCCACATTCTGAATGTTTACAAGCATATAATTGGTCTATTATTAATCACTGGTGAGTTTAAAATATTCTATCTGACCCCCCAGAGTTAGGTTTTTTTTAGGCGACCGTTATTTTAGAACGTTCACTTTATTGTTTCCATGGCAACGCGTCATGATTGACACCGCAGCCACTATAGCGCTGTATGACAGATGTATCGTTTTTATTTCGTTTTTCCTTTTTTATTCAAAATATTCACACACTTGCTTACCATGTCTTCAACTATCTGATATTCCGATTCACGAATACTTGTAAGTGAGTGTATTTTGCCATTTTAAAACCTTTATAAATGATCTGGATCGTGATCTATAACGTGAGATGGGCGCCGCCATGTTGGTTTGCGCTGCCGTTCAGAGAGTTCTGTCAGCCGGATTTACAGCACGTAAATTCACAAGTTTCTCCCGAAATACATGCAAGTAAGTAGCTGGTGAACTGGAAAAGGACTGGAGTGAATTATATCATTACTTACATTATGTGTATCTGATATAAATCAAACACGTCGGCAAATTATACTTAAATGGATTGTTATTGCTGCTTCCATAGACATCCTTGTGTATTTTACAAACTCTAAATGTATTGTTTTACTAGTACTTATGTGTATTTAAATTCCTGAAACCTAAAATAAACGTTAAGTCGTTGAAAACACTGCTCAATTGTGATTATATGACAAGTGCAGCAAGCGTCTCTCTCAGGCTCAGCGCCAGCCAACGCGCGAAAACACAGTTTGAATTTGGCAGTTGCGTGACGTCACCGAACGTTCTAAATCCCATATGTGGGACCGTACTCCCAGGGGCACAGAAAATAGAATCCCATATGTGGGACCGTACCGCTCAAAGGGTTAACATATTGGTTGTTTATTAGTAATCATAAAGCACATGTTCTGCATGGCCATATTCTACATTCCTAATCCTACCCAATACCTAAACTTAACAACTACCTTACTAGCTATTAATAAGCAGCAAATTAGGAGTTTATTGAGGCAAAAGCCATAGTTAATGGGTTGTTAATAGCGAGAATTGGACGTTAAAATAAACTTTTTTTGCCTAGCTGGATGTTGCGCTTCTTATCAATATTTATGTTGTTTGCATTCGCCAAAACTGATTTGATGAAATGAAAAAAAATGCAGCCTTGGTGAGCAATATTCAAAAACATTTAAATCAATTAATCAATCAAGCTTACCAAACCCAAATATGTGACCCTGGACCACAAAACTAGTCATAAGGGTCAATTTTTTGAAACTGAGATTTATACATGATCTGAAAGCTGAATAAGCTTTCAATTGATGTAATATGTATTGTTAGGATAGGAGAATATTTGGCTGAGATACAACTATTTGAAAATCTGGAATCTGAGGGTGCCAAAAAAAAAAAAAAAAATCAAAAATATGAGAAAAATGCCTTTAGAGTTGTCCAAATGAAGTTCTTAGTCGTGCATATTACTAATAAAAAATTAGGTTTTGATATATTTATGGTAGGAAAATATCTTTATGCAACATGATCTTTACTTAATATCCTCACAAAAGAAAAATCAACAATTTTGACCTATACAATGTTTTGTTGGCTATTGTTACAAATATACTTGTGGTCCCAGGTCACATATTTAAACTGCCATGTAAGCCCTTTTTGGAGCTTGACAGTTTTGGACCATATTGACTTTCATCGTATCAAAACAAAGAAATAAAAACAGCTGATTTTATGTTTTGCACAAGAAAGAATTTCATACAGGTTTGCGCCATGTTTATTTTTAAATGAACTACTCCTTTAAGAGGGACCTAATGCCAGGCCCATATACTGTACCAGCCGAAACCGGCATTTGAAGTGGAGTCGGCTTCCTCCCAGGGGAGCTTTGATTCCACCGATTCCGCCGACTGACATTGAAGTGGTATATACTGTATACCGTAGTTCAATTCACCTATTTCTTTTCTTCTCTTTATGTTTAATTGCCTCCTCTGATGACAACAATCTCTTATATCGCCGCATTGTACTTTAGGAAGATAGTGTTACAGCGGAGATCATATTTCTGCTCAGCCTTAGCTCAATTATAACGTCCTCCTACTCTCTCCGGGATCTATTGGCTTTACTGGAAATGGTGTTTGGCTTTAGTCTCAGTTCCTCCAACCATGACAGTCTGAGGGAAAGTGTATGATAAGCGGGACTTAAGCCGTCATATGACAGGACTTGTTTAGGCTTTGCCCGTGCAGTCCGGAGGAAGCCCGGCAATATTGAATAATGATTATGCGGAGAATGGAAAAACGTACGGCCGGTGTTAGGAGGCTACAGAACATATGAATAGAGAAGAATGTGCCTTCTGAGTGCCATTGTTTGGGGGTGCACTGAAGGTGGTGTGCAGCTGGTTTATCCATGAGGAGAAGAGCGAGCGTAGGCGGCTAATGGGATGTGTTCCCTCATGTCAGTCCTGTTGCAAGAGAGAAGGAGGGAGGGAGGCAGGCGCGCAGTTTGCTGTAGAGCGGAACTCTTTTTCAGGAGGGATTAGCTTAAGGGAGCAAACAGGCCTATATAGGCTACTGTGGCACGTTCCGAGAATTATTATTATTAGCTCACCAAGGTACAGCAATGGAAACATGGAATAATCATTAACAAACACGTGTCAATCACAACAATGCTTACACATGGAGAATAGATGGAAGGCTGCTGGTGAAGGTTATTTGAGGTGCCTTATGTAAATCCCACTTACATGGCAGGGCTTTGCAAACTTTTTGTTGCCAAGGAAGGACCCCCAAATATAATTATTCTCTTTAGAACTGACTTCCTAAGCTATTAGGCAGTTAATATATTGTAAAATTAATGTGCACTGTGTGGGGAAAAAACAACCTGATTTCATGACGAAAACATACCTGTGGGAACTTTTTCACAAGACACAAAATAAGCACCACCATGTACGTTTTGTGACATATTCAATGTGAAATGTCCACTGAGTGACGCTAAAATAGTTTTTATGTGATGTTGGTTTTGTCCGTTGAGTGGCACTATAACTCTAATGCTCTGTGACATTTTAAAATAACATACTATCTGCACTACACCTAAACCTACCCGATAATATAAACATAAGTAATAACGCAATTGCCGATTTAGTGAATCATGTTTTTCACAGGATTCATACCCAAGGATTCCGCATCCAAAGTCCAATTCAGTGCCGGCTGAGCTATCAAGCAACCATGTTATGCCCGGAAAACAAAACATATGGAGCTGTAATCATAACTGTGTATGAAAATGATTACAACTTCTTGCTGTTTTACCTGCAGTGAAATGTACTTATTGGTATGTATTTCGTGTCTTGCGAAAAAGTTCCCACAGGTACGTTTTTGTCAGGTATGTTTTACAGAAAGAAAGAATTAATAAATAAAAAAAAAAATTGTATAATTCTAAAGCCAAATTATTAAAATAATTTTCTGGAAATGTTATTAATAATCACAAATAATTTTTAAAGGGATAGTTCCCCCAGAAATGAAACTTACCCCATGATTTACTCACCCTTTAAGCCATTCTAGGTGTATATGACTTTCTTCTCTCAGATGAACACAGTTGGAGTGATATAAAAAAATGTCCTGACTCTTTCAAGCTTTATAATGGCAGTGAATGGGGTGTTGAGATTTTGAAGTCCAATAAAGTGCATCCATCCATAATAAAAAGTCTCCACATGGCTCCAGGCCTTCTGGAACAAAGTAATACATTTGTATAAGAAGAATATCCATATTTACAACTTTACAACAGCGTTCCAGCGGATGATGTAGTATGTAGGCGAATACAGTGATATGCTGGCGAATACGCAGAAGCACAGAGGAGAGAACTAAACAAAACACCAGTCAGGAATAGTGTGTAAAGTGTAAAATGAGGATTTGTTAACAAAAAAAAAGGTCAGAGGAAAAAGTCAAGAGGGGACTTGTTTTCCTTTGCTGTAAACAAAACTTGGATCTTATGAGACTAGTATATTCTCATCAGAGCTTACACTACGCCTACATCCTACATCATCCGCTTGAATGCCACTCTCTCATTTTTGGGTGAACTATCCTTTTAATATTTCAAATCAATATGTTTTACAATAAATATTGTAAACTTCCTGAAATTTTCCGCTGACCCCAGTTTGGAAATCCCTCGAGTGGATTTGACTGAACAGGTTTAGATTGAACATGTTTTGAACTATTAAGTTAAATTCAAGTTTTTTGATGACAATGTTGAGAATTGCAACTGCAACTACATTTACATTTTACATTTACCCGACTAGTTATTAAAGAGATTTGAACAGGTAAAACAAATTAACTATAGTTTAACAAAACACATTTTATTATCAAATACAAGTACTTATGATAGGTAAAAATCTAAATTATAAGATTAACATGATATAGTTATACACTGATATGGCTTTTGTGTGGTGGGAGATTATATATACTGATTATGGGAAGATGGAGTGATATGACCACATCTCTATATTTACTTAGACTTTGATGTGAGCTTGGATGAAGCTGTGAACCTCTGCTATAGGGCATAATGTTAACTTGTTAGATTTAAGGTTCACAGTAATAACCACAAATGATATACAGTCTATACCTTGGAACACCTGCACAGATGGCAGGTTCATAATTTACACAAAATCACACCGAGACAACTTAGAAGAAAGTAATAACAACACCGATTATAAAATAAAGATAATATATGAAGAGTTCAGATGCAAAAGCCTCTAAATCCATCTGACGTATTTCTTTACAATTAGCATTTCTTTCTGGCTACTTTGTATAGGTTTCTATGGAAGTACTGGTACTTCTGATTGGGCTGAAGCTGGAATTTAGTGAGTTTGAAGTAAAAGTATTTGATGGACGTATAATATGTATCAGGAGCATTCACTTAGTATCATTATCTCATTTTTGACCGAGATGGCTTTTAGCTGGTTTTGCATCTGAACTCTTCATATGTCTATCTATATATTCATATAAGAAGCAAGTGTGTACCTTAAAAAGTAATTATCAACACAGTCAACAATTGTCATTAATGTAGACCTCGGCTACATTATCGCGTTACAGTATCACTCACAGCTTTTGTGAAGACTGAGGAAGTTTTGAATGCTCATATGATGTATATTTTAATTTACACAGAGAGAATCCAAGGTGAAAGCTGCCTGCAAATGGGAGGAAAGAAGACATTTATTTCGTTTGGCAACAGCGCCATCTGGCGGTTCACGTCACTCCTATGGTTTTCATTTATTAAGTGAATAATTGATCAAGTTTTCACATTACTCTACCAACTAGATCTTAACAATAAGGTATTTTTTTCTGCTAGATTATATATATAGTAGTCAACATTTGATGTGGATCAAAAAAGTTAAAGTTAAAGTTGTCCTAAGACAAGAACGGGTATAGTTTTGGTTTAAGAACAACTTTGATGAAAGGTTTTGATCCACTTCAAATGTTGACTACTGTATATATATATATATATATATATATATATATTATATCAATTAAAAATAAATTCTTATAAAAAATTAAAAATTAGATCTAATTTTAAAACTGATTTCAAAAACATTATTATATTTTTTACATATAACGACTTGAATTTTTTTATTTTTTTATCAAATTATCTGAAAAAAAAATTGCAATAGTGACACAGACACATACACGTCTGGTTTATTATTCTTGTGGGGACTCTCGATAAGCGCAATGGTTTTTATACTGTCCACACTGTATTTTCTATCCCCTTAAAAAAAAAAAAACTCATTCTATATGATTTATAAGCTTGTTTCCCTATGGGGACCTCAATTTAGTCCTCATGAGTCTGTGTGTATTCAGGTTTAGGTCCTCACCAGGATATAAAAACAAGACCAGAGTCACCACATACACACACACACACATGTTGTGTTTCCATGTTTTATGGGGACATTCCATAGGCGTAATGGTTTTTATACTGTACAAACTGTATTTTATATCACCCTACACCTACCCTACACCTAAACCTACCCGTCACAGGGGACTGTGCACACTTTCACTTTCTGAAAAAAAAAAAAATATATATATTCTGTATGATTTATAAACTTGTTTCCTCATGGGGACCTAAAAAATGTCACCACAAGGTCAAAATTTACTGGTATTACTTTTCCTTGTGGGGACATTTGGTCCCCATAACGTGATAAATACCAGGTACACATACACTCACACAAAAATTAGCCAGAATTAAAAGATGATTTATACATTCAAATTCACATCAACAGATTTATGCCATTAAAGAAAACTGTTTTCACAAAGTCATTCTGATGCAGCCCTAATATCAAACATGACCAAATAGAGATCTGAGATTACACAAAATGGTCTTATATATTGGTTTCCCATATCATTATACAGGAAGTCACATTAGCACCCGATGCAGTGCATGAGACTGGCCTATCAAATTTCTTTAAGTGCACATTTAGACACCCAGACTTTAAAACACAATAACCTGATAGTGCATTTTTACATTTGAAGAACAGTGCAGTGCTTGCTCATGCAAAAGTCATCATCACAGTGTTGTGGGTTCTAAGGGATTTAGGTGTGTTTCTATGTGGTGGTTTCTGGATAATTTGGGTCCACCCTGAAAAAAATACAGATTTAGTTTCTAAACGATGAAATAAATAAAATACAAAATACTTAAAAATAGTAATGACATACAATTATTTCTCATGAGGTACAAAGTCAGATGCCTGAGTAGGGTGGTTGTTGGGTTGTTGCTGGACCTCAAGTGTATGAGAGCAGATCAATGGTATTACTTGTCTGACGCATTCACTCATGTTCACAGGCTGTGTTAAAGAGACATTAATGGACGGCTGATGCTCTCACGCTTCTTTCATGACATCAATAAGAATCAGAGGCTGTCTACCGAGCAGCAATTCATGAATGCAGTAGATGCCTGAGGCTCTTCTATATACCAGCTAGAATAAATGGAATCATGGGAACCCAGTCACACCCATCTCCATCTTTTTACCAGCATCCCCTTGAGAGTGAACAAAGAAGTGTGCAGATGATTCGTAAACACAGACCGTTCTGAGATGAGTGCACTATGAATGCAATTTCCAAAAAGTATCGCTATCATAACATTAAAATTGTATTTAGAAAAAGTTAAAAGTCAGAATCTACACATTACCATGTTTAAGTTTTACCTTTTTTATACAAACCTTTTATATACTTTTTGATATGTTCTGGTCACTTTTTTGCATTTTTGCTTGGTTTAAAAATGTATACACTGAAATGAATTGTTCACTAAAACATTTCAGCATTTTTCTCCATATAATGGACTGATATGGTGCCCGATTTTGAACTTCCAAAATGCAGTTTAAATACAGCTTTAACCCATAAACCATCCCAAATACGGTTGTAAAGGATGCCAGGCGAGAAAGAAGGGTCTTATCTAGTGTAACATTTACATTCAAAAAATAATACAATTTATATACTTTTTAATGCCAAACGCTTGTCTTGTCTTGCTCTGCCTGGCCTGTTTTTTCCGCTTCATGACAGTTAGGGTTTGTCGAAAAACTCCCATCTCATGTTCTCCTTCAACTTCAAAATCGTCTATATCGCTGTTTGATCTTCTTTGTTCACTTTGCAAAAACTGGGTCGGTACTTCTGCAGTGATGTAGGATGATTTTGAACTGATTTCTGAAGTTGACGGAGAAAATACGATTGGACTTTTTCGACATACCCTAACTGTCTTGAGTCAGAATACACAGAGTTCAGGGAGAGAAAAGCAAGATGAAGGTTTGACATTAAAAAGTATTTAAATTGTTTTTTTTTTTTAATGAAAATAACTGATCGCTTTGCTAGATAAGACTCTCGGCTGGGATCGTTTACAACCGTATTTGGGATCGTTTGAAGCCGCATTTAAACTGCATTTTGGAAGTTCAAAATCGGGGCACCATAGCAGTCCATTATATGGAGAAAAATGCAGAAACGTTTTCCTCAAAAAAATATAATTTCTTTCTGACTGAAGAAAGAAAGACATGAACATCTTGGATGACAAGTGGGTGAGTACATTATATGTGAATCTTTGTTTTGGAAGTGGACTTCTCCTTTAAGGATGCGCATGGCAGGTTGCTACCTGATCACACTTTTGGAACATGGAAGCACAAGATAACATTGAAAATGGTTCTATTTTTTATTTTTTTTAGATAGCATCTTCCAGAGCTGCATCCCCACAGGAGCACTATAACCCTGAGCATGTGCACTACCACTGTGCCATGGCTCTGACCAGCACGCATTTGATTGACAAAGACCATTTTTTTTAGAAAGAAAGAGAATGTCAGGACCAGCAGGCTCATTGTTATACATCTTATCCACATATCAGTCACAGACCTGAGAAAAAAGGGACACCCACACTTTGTTGTAATTTTACCCAACCTCCATCTGCATTCATTTGAAGTGTCACGAGTGAAATAATACACCAGCCTCAACTTCTTTCTGATCCACTGACTCGCTTTCTTTCTCTCACACTCTTTTTGTGTAGACACTTACAAAGAACTGAAAGGGCAAAAGACTGTCTTTCTTAGTGATGCATTTTGCTGCTTCGAGAGGGAGGGCATTACTGTGATTGCAGAGATAACAGACAGAGGTGTAGCTGGATACTGCACTTAAGCATTCACTTCTTTAAAAATGAATGCAAACAAGTAATCAAAAAAGCAAAGAGCACAGCAGGATAGATTTCTCTTGACAAAAGTGTTCACTGTCCTGCAATGCAAACGAGTCTCAGGGTTCAAAATGCGCTTTATGATCAGCAGAAACCAAATCTTCTGAACAGCTTCTGCAAGATAAATGTGATAAACTAAAAAAAAGAACTACTCCCATTGTAGCTCTAGTGACTTTCAGTGTCTTTTAACCCACTATTCACTATTTTCTCAAGCCGGTTTATCTACTTTCACACACAAATCTGATTTCATTGTTATTTATTAACGCGTCTGCTTATAATGGATCTGATCATAACTGGCTACAGAGAAACCATTAAAATGATGAATAGCAGAAGAAGAATCCTGACTACAGTCATTAACCTAAACCCTACATCTACCAAATGTCATTCCTCCTCATTATCACAGGCACCCCAATCCTCCGATCCTTACTTTGAACCATTTCTAATTTCGTGCTTGTGCCAAGTAATTACATTGCATTAGAAAGGAATAGTTCACTAAAGAAGTGGTTCAACATTCAAAGGTCCTATTACTTTTACAGATATTAATTAAGGCAAGGGTGTTTCCTCTGAGAAGACAAGGGAGGCAGTGTCTCCTCAAAATACTGGATGAGAGAAAAATTTGTAGTACAAAAATAACGCAAATATTAGATTAATACATTAAACAGTGACACCTTGTCCAACAATAACACCAGCAGGTAAAGTTACAGCCGGAGTCCGCATCTCTCTCCTCTCCTGAGTTTTAACAGACCCCTTAAAGGCATGCAGTGAGTTTGTTGGGGGGTAATTGAGAATGAATGGGGGAAAGTCATGTGAGAGGTGATAATGTGTCCATCACGATATGAATGGATATGACTGGTTATGATTGGCTGTGATAGGAATAACTTCCGCCTCTTGTGTTTTTGTGGATTCTGCATTCATCCATGAACAATGAACAATATAATGGTGTTAATGGGAAGACTCTTTTTTAAAAAGTATGTAAACAACTCACACTTAGATGTAGCCACTTTGTTACATCAAAGTAAGACTTAAAATGGCATGAAAACATCTGTGGGAGTTTTTAATGAGTAATCAGCTTGGTAAAATTTAAAATAAATCTCTGTTTCTGTGGCCAGTATTTACCGGCTTTGATGACTGATGATCTGAAAAATTTGAAAAATAGTAATAAGTTAACTACTAAAAGAATAGATGAACATAAGTTCACAAAGAAAAAACATATTGTGTTTAAACACAATGTTTAAATTGTTACTGCCTTGAGTTATTATTCCAGAATAAATCTAAAATGCTTAAAAATACAAACTTGATGAGATTCATACTTGCTTTAATAAATAGACTTTTTTCTTTTTCTCATAGTGTTTGACATCAAAAAGTATAAAAATTGTATTTTTTAAAATGAAATTAACCGATCGTTTTGCTAGATAAGACCCTTATTCCTCGGCTGGGATTGTTTACAACCGCATTTGGGATCGTTTGAAACCGTATTTAAACTGCATTTTGGAAGTTCAAAATCGGGGCACCATATCAGTCCATTTTACGGAGAAAAATGCTGAAATGTTTTCCTCAAAAAACATTATTTCTTTACGAATGAAGAAAGAAAGACATGAACATCTTGGATGACAAGGGGGTGAGTGAATTATTTGTAAATTGTTGTTCTGGAAGTGGACTTCTCCTTTAAGTATTTTCTACTCACCTAAACATTTTAGATCATGGCATAACTAGAAAACTGCACATTCATAAAACCGTTTTTATATTTTTATTAACTTTTATGGCTTTTCCAGGTCTAGAAATGACATTTTTATAATTCTATACAGAAAAAGAAAGAGTTGTTAAGGGAATGAATTAAAATAAGATGTAATGCTTGTTTTGCCTTAAAGGAGTAGTTCACTTCCAGATTTTTTTTAACAGATAATGTACTCACCCCCTTGTCATCCAAGATGTTCATGTCTTTATTTCTTCAGTTGTAAAGATATTGTGTTTTTTGAGGAAAACATGTCAGGATTTTTCTCCATATAATGGATATGTATGGTGCCCCCAAGTTTGAGCTTCCAAAATGCAGTTTAAATGCAGCTTTAAAGGGCTCTAAACGATCCCAGTCGAGGAAGAATTGTCTTATCTAGCGAAACGATTGGAACAAACTGACAATTTATATACTTTTCAACCTCAAATGCTCGTCTTGTCTCGTCTCTGCGGTGCACATGTGTAGTCTGTGTAATCTGGGTTAAGAGAGTTAGGATATGTCAAAAAACTCAACTTTAAAATCATCCTACATCACTGTTTTACCTTTTTTTTGTAAAGGGCGTTTGATCTTCTTTGCATGTTTACTTTGTAAACACTGAGTCGGTACTTCTTGAAGCGATATAGGATGATTTTGAAGTTGGGGAAGAAAACTAGATTAGAGTTTTTCGACATACCCTAACTGTCTTGAACCGGAAAAAAAACAGTTCACGCAGACCTAGACAAGATAAGCGTTTGAAGTTAAAAAGTATATAAACTGTCAATTTGTTTACAAAATGACCAATCGTTTTTACTAGATAAGACGCTTCTTCCTCGGCTGGGATTGTTTAGAGCCCTTTGAAGCTGCATTTGAACTGCATTTTGGAAGTTCAAATTCGTGGGCACCATTGAAATCCACTATATGGAGATAATTTCTTAGATGTTTTCCTCAAGAAACATAATTTCTTATCGACTGAAGAAAGAAAGACATGAACATCTTGGATGACAAGGAGGTAAGTACAATATCTGTAAATTTTCGTTCTGGAAGTGAACTCATTTTATGTCATCTTGAGGCCCCCATAGATGTTACAGGGCCCCAGACGCCTTGTTTAGAACCACTTCACTGAATGGATATTAAAGTTGTGTTTGGAAACATGGCACTGATGATGGGTCAAGCCCGAAAACATTTTGCACACTTTGCACCATTGCACTTTGTTAGTGGCCTCTGGACAATAAATTCATGTGAGCAGTTTGGCCTATTTTTCGTGTGTGAATTTAATTTGTTTTTGATGTTTGTTCCACAGAAGAAACTCAAAGTTTTGGAATGACATAAGGGTAAATTATGACAGATCAGAGACAGATTAGAAAGATTTTTGGGTGAAATATCTCTTCAACCGTGAGGTCTCAAGAAATGCTGCAGGGTGACACCTGCTGGCTAAAAACCTAGGCTGAAAGAAACCACAGTAAAGAATGAGTCAAAATTAGGCTACCTGGTAAACCAACAAACAACTGTGTTACACTAGTTGTCTAAAAAACCTCCAGGCAGAACTGGATGTTCTGTGTACATGACTGTACAGGCTAGGTTAGCTCAATAAAATCATCTAAACGAAGGCGACAAATCTGCGAATTCTGTTGCGCCCACTGACATTTCCTGCATTGGCACCCCAGTGGGTTCTAGTAAATTTAAATGCATTAACCCTTCACCATGCCTGCACCCCTGCCAAACACACACATCCTCACTTTGAGGGTAATAATTGATTGCTCGTTAACATGCTGCTCCTTTTAAATCAGCATGATAACGGTCTCCAGCCAAGAGTCAATTCTGCACAGAGTAAGCAACCTTGAACACCTTGTTAATGGTGGATTTAGCCTTAATTGTATTATTTTGCTCAATTAGTGCCTCTCCAGCACATTCTGATCTGCCTGAAGGACACACAGCCTTGTTCAATGTTTCGATCTTGCTGATGACCTGAAAAATATAACTCTTTGAAGTTGCTTCTATAAAATATGACTGTTCACGAAGACACGTTCAGTAAATAGCTCTTCGACCTGTTTTACATTTCCTTCACACAGATGAATCATGTGTTTATATTAATAAGCAGCAGAAGAGCTTGGTTCTCAGCGGTGCTTTGGGCTTTTGAAGGCTTCGGGGTTCAGAGTCTATGGTAACGGTAAAAATCTACCACCAACTATGCTTTCTTCTTGTTTTCTTCAGTAACATCCCGCAGGTTACTCACAGCTTTATCCCCAATTAAAACACCACAACAGTCTCTACTAAAACATATTTTTGTGCACTTAAAGGTGTATTCAGCAGTTAAATATATCCCTGCATCCAACCCAGTGATTGGGTTGTTTTGACCCAGCAGTTGGGTTAAATGTTTAAAGGAGAAGTTCACTTCCAAAACAACAATTAACAAAAAATGTACTCACTGCCTTGTCATCCAAGATGTTCATGTCTTTCTGTCTTCAGTCGTAAAGAAATTATGGTTTTGAGGAAAGCATGTTAGGATTTTTCTCCATATAATGGACTTCATTGGTGCCCCAATTTTGAACTTCCAAAATGCAGTTTAAATGCAGCTTCAAAGGGTTCTAAATGATCCCAGCTGAGGAAGAAGGGTCTTATCTAGCGAAACGATCTGTCTTTTTTTTCAAAAAATAATTTTTAAGCACAAAAGCTTGTGTAGCACAGGCTCTGGGATGCGCGTCCATGACGCAACGAATCACGTCTAAGTTCATCGTCTGTGTACTCTGGCTCAAAAAGGTCGAGTATGGCGAAAAACTCCATCTTATTTTCTCCTACAACTTCGGAATCGTCCGACATCGTTGTACCTTTTTGTTTGTAAACAGCGTTTGACTTACTTGCACTTCCTTAGTCTTTGCGTGTTCGCTTTGTAAACACTGGGTCTGTAGTTCTTCCTACGTTCCGCGGATAAGGCCCTTCTTCCTTGGCTGGGATCATTTAGAGCCCTTTGAAGCTGCATTTAAACTATATTTTGGAAGTTCAAAATCGGGGCACCAATAAAGTCCATTATATGGAGAAAAATCCTGAAATGCTTTTCTCAAAAAACACAATTTCTTACATGAACATCTTGGGGGTGAGTAAATTATTTGTAAATTGTTGTTCTGGAATTGAAGTTTTCCTTAAACCCAACCTTCTGGGTAGTTTTAATTAAAAATTACTATATGGCTGGCTTACAGTGAACCCAAAATAGGCTGTAAATTAAAAATCAGACACATAATTACTAGAAGCATCAGCAATATTTAAAAGGTGAACATTCATAAGTAATTTAAAAATGTTTCATAAAAGTTAATTTATTGAACATATTAATAAAGGTTCATTTCCAGCCTATTTTGGGTTCATTTTAAGCAAGAGATATAGTCATTTTATGTAATAGTTGAGTTAAAACTACCCTGGAGGCGGGGTTAAACATTTAACCCAAACGCTGAACCAAAATAGCCTAATCGTTGGGTTTGTCCAAATTTCACCCAGCACTGGGTTGTTTTTAGCCCAGCATTTTTAAAGAGTGTAACAAAAATTAATAAATCTACAACGTAAAACTATACAACCTATTCCAGTGGTTCTCATCCAGGGGGCCAGGGCACACTAAGGGGCCTCAGCAAATTTCTAAGGGGCGTATGACATTCTAAATTAATAACATGTCAAAATAATTAAACTCTTATCTCTTATCTAAATTAAAATGCTAAAAAACACATAAATCATAGTAACCGCCCATCCCCCCCCCATCTCTCACAAAATGGATCATGATTCATTATAATTATTATTTTTTTTTTTTAAATTAGGCTACTGATATGACTGGTATCTTTAAACCTGAGGTGCCCAAGCTTTTTAATATGAAGAGACAAAAGTCAAACAAAATTATTATATTATATTAAACAGATTCAATATTTTAAAAATGAAATTATCGAACAAAACATTAAATCAATTTTCATATTTAAATTAAATTTACATGGAGGCCCACTTCACTGAATTAAAAAAAGTGACTTTTTCTCAGAATTGTGAAATAAAAACTCGCAACTGTGAGAAATGAAGTTAGAATTGCGAGACATAAACTCACAATTTAGACTTTTTTTCTCAGAATTGCACGATATTACAATTGCGAGAAATAGTTTTTTTCCTCACAAATGCTAGTTTGTATCCCACAATTCTGGCTTTTTTTCTCACAATTCTGATCTTTTGTAATTCTGACTTGCAATTACATGTTATAAAGTCAGACTTGTGAGACATAAACTCACAACTCTGAGAAAAAAAGGTAGAATTGTAAGTTTATATCTCGCAATTCTGACTTTATTTACCAGAATTGTCTTTATTTCTCATAATGGTGAGTTTATATTTGACAATTCTTACTTTATAACTCGCTATTGCGAGTTGATATCTCACAATTCTAAGAAAAAGAGTCAGAATTCCTAAGTGTAAATTAAAACATTGCAAGAAATAAAGTCTGAATTAAAAAGTGGCAATTAACTTTTTTATTTTTTTATTCAGTGGCGGAAACGGGATTCCATACATTTAAATGAATTTTTCTTATTTTATTTTTTTTCATGAAATTAAACATTGTTTTTTTTTTTTTTTTTAATGTAAAAATAAAAAATGTAAAAAAAAAAAATCTAAATTATAATTGAAGATAGCTTCAATGGCATGTTATTTTCCCTTCTGTTTTCCCTCTCCTCTTGTGTTATGGCATAGAAGGCCAAATAAAAATTTTATCAAGGGCCACCCCTGTTTTGAAAATCTTGACTTTAAACTTTTTCTCAGGAGTACTGCTGATTTCATGTTTGCAGCTTTCTTAATGAGAAAAAACACTGAGTACATATCTGCACATCGGGACATTGTTACCTGTGTGGATTTTGGATGGCGTGTGTTTTGTAACAGCAAAGATCCTCAGGGAAGCATGGGTATAACAAAGATTTACCTCAATCATTCCTCAGGGCATAATTATCTTCCAGATCAGCAGAAGATGCTGCAAAACAGGACAAGACAGCTACAATAAAACAGATGGAGAGTGGTGTAAAACGAAACATGCTCACGCATGCAGACACAAACTCACACAAACAGAGCTCACCAGTCCCTCAGTTGAAAAACATCATTGGTTTTCACACATAAAAAACAATATTTTTGACAAAATTACAGTATGATGTTTCCAGTACATAAACGTTTAACAATTCATTGTGACCACAAGGTGGCGTTGTTTCTCTACAGTAAAACTTCACAGGGTCTAATTTTGTTGCCTATGCACAAACTTCCTCAGATGTCAAAAATAAGAGCTTATCTAGGTCAGCAGCTATGAAACCGCCCGTTCTGCAAAAATTATTTTCCTCTCCCATTTTAAAATTTCATTTTCCATGTCATAAAGCAGCAGTAAATCCCTCTGTAGTCGTTTCTGAATCCTGAAACGTTAAGTATCTTCAGAGTGTCAGGTATGTGTGGTGCCCTAGAGAAGATGGCTTCTGTGCATTAATGTATTTTAGCGAGAACACTGTTATTTAACTGACATTTTAATCAAAAGCAATTTACAGTACAGTTATTACAGCGACAATCCACTAGGAGAAACCAGAGGTTAAATGCCTTGCTCAGGGGCATAATGATAATAGTTTATGGATCACCCACACGTATGAACGTATATATGAATAGCCCAAAATAAAACCATCTTCTTTCAGTAAGTTTCCAACAAATCTGATTTTACCAACTGCCATTGTGCTGTTCGTGTTGTCAGTTTTTGCGTCTTGTGATTTTAAAAACGACAAAATGTCAGTATGTGTGGGTGGAATGTATCTACAAAATTATAAAGCTAACATCCGTTCACACACTGTGACATTCTCTAAGTTATTCTGTTAAAGTGGAGACTGACAGGCCTTTTTAGTGAATGTTTCCTTGTAAGGCAGCCTCACAGTGGGCCGCTGCTGCCTGCCTCTCAGGCCTCCTCCAGCGCTCCGCAGTGGGAGATCACTCCAGCTGAGAAACAGAGAGCCAGCGCTCCCTTTACCACAGTTACAGTGCCATTGCTCCCCTCTGCTGTCTGCAAATCACACTGGGATCAGAGATGTCCTATATACAGAGACAAGGGCTTGTGCTTGCTGCAGACGATACTGTACACAGCCGCACTATGACAACACTGACACTATCAAATGTGATTCAAGTGCACGCTTTTGTACTGGATAAACTGACTGGACTTATTATGGTCTCACCACATCGTCATTTCCAACACATCTCAAATCATTTATTATGTTTAACAGTAAATACCTAAATACCTAAATATTGTAATGGTTATTAGATCATCGTTTTATACATAATCATTCATATTTACGAAACGTGGATAAAATATCTACAGATTTAAGGCATTTGAAAAGATGCCCAAAAATAAATAATGAAAGCATGAACAAAACTAAAGAACACTAAAAACTATTATTATGCCATGTTCTAAATATGAATAAAAACAAATAATAATAATAATAATAATAATATATATATATATATATAATTGTTATGCCATGCTCTAAATATAAAATAATAATAATAATAATAATAATAATAATAATAATAATTATTATTATTATTATTATATCATGAAGTAAATATGAAATATGATAATAGTTCTTATGCCATGTTCTAAATATGAAATAATAATAATAATATTAATAATAATAATTGTAACTGTATTATTATTATTATTATTATTATTATTATTATTATGGCATGATCTAACAACAACAACAACAAGAATAATAATAATAATAACTATTATTATTATTTATACCATATATTATTATATGATAAAATAATAATAATACTTATTATTGTTGTTGTTGTTGTTATGCCATAATAATAATAATAATAATAATAATAATAATAATACAGTTACAATTATTATTATTATTATTATTGTTGTTGTTGTTATTATTTAAACCATGATTTAATAATAATAATAATAATAATAATAATTATTATTATTATTATTATTATTAATTAATTAATTATTATTCTTATTATTATTATTATTGCATGATCTAACAATAAAAATAATAATTATTATTATTATACCTTGCTATTATAATAATAATTATAATTATATATACATTATATATAATTAAATATAATTATAATAATTATTATTATTATTATTTTCATATTTCTATAATACTTGATTTTACTGTTTACCAGTAAAATCAAGTAACTGTATTAATAATTATTATTTGTAACTGTGTTATAAAGAATAATTGTAACTGTATTATTATTATTATTATTATTATTATTATTATTATTATTATTATTATGGCATGATCTAACAACAACAACAAGAATAATAATAATAACTATTATTATTATTTATACTATATATTATTATATGATAAAATAATAATAATACTTGTTATTATTATTGATGTTGTTATGCCATAATAATAATAATACAGTTACAATTATTATTATTATTATTATTATTGCATGATCTAACAATAAAAATAAAAATAATTATTATTATACCATGCTATAATAATAATAATAATAATAATAATTTTTATATATATATATATATATATATATATATGATTAAATATAATAATAATAATAATAATAATAATAATTATTATTATTATTATTATTTTCATATTTCTATAATACTTGATTTTACTGTTTACCATCTTCTTTAACATCTAAAAGATGTGGTTAGTAAGTTTACTGTACTTCAACAACAACAAAGAAAGATTATGTAATTAATGAATTTATTTATTCTCTGTAACTTCAAAACACTCATTCAGCCATTTTAAACAACAATTTTAAAGTGGATAAAATAAAATAAAATAAAATAAAATAAAATAAAATAAAATAAAATAAAATACAATAAAATAAAATAAAATAAAATAAAAAATGTGCCAGAAGTACAATAAAAGCGATTGTATGTTAAAAGCATTTTGGGTCAGCGGAGGAGAAAAAGGCACACATGCATTGGTCAGAACCTCATAGTTTCAGCAAATGGCAATAATTAGAGTCACAGTGTGAGCAAACGGCTCTATATACGTTGGAGGTTCATGTCTATTCTGGGAATACACATTTTGCTCACTTACACACCACTAAAAGGGGACATGCTTTTTCACCATGGCAGCTTGACAACATAATGACAACACAGTCAACTCGTCAATAGTCAAAGCAGGCCAGACCTGCACGCTGTTTACAAAGTGCCATTAAAGTTTGTTCTCTTGGCGTGATTTTTTTCTTTGTGCTCGATGGGCTGTAATCATGATCTAATCAAAGCAACAAGCCTCTCTAAAGCATGTGGCCGTTCTGGACCTCCACCTTTCATTAAAAGTACAACTGAAGTCCAAAGATTAAATCTTGTGCTTGATTAAACAATGGAATTAATTAAACTGAAATGCCAGACAAGAGGCTATTGGCATCTGTCAGTCATCCTAATTGCACTTGATGTTGCTTGATGTCTGGTTATTAGCCACTGGAGAACAAGGTGCTTACAAAATATGTGTGTATGTTTTTGTGTGAGTGGGCAAGGAATAATGTTTGTGGTTGGTGAGTTTGGTCAGTGACTGTAAATTATTCTCCCCAAGAACCCTTCACAAAATATACATATTTTGGACTATAGGGGGCGCCATTATTTCGATGATGTAAAATGGTGGCACTCGATGAGCTACTGGCGCTACCTGTCACTATTTTTACTACAACGCAACTAAAATAAAATAAAATACTGATGCAGTGACCACAGCTACTGAAAGAGCTTACAGGTGGCGATTAACATAAGCGTAGACTTACACCAAATGCCGTACCATTGATTTTTCCCCACAAGGAGTCTAAACGCCCCCTGATATCGAGTAGAATCTGCGCTGAGAAACTCCTTTAGTGGTTGCGGTGTCATGACGAGTGTCGGCATGTTTAGATCCTGCCAGGATGGCATCTAGCGTTTCTTGTCTCTGCCATTTGTAAGCTCTTTCAGTAGCTGTGTAGTAGCTACTAAAAGTCTGAAAGGTATCAGGGCTAAAGTGGAGAGAACAAAGACGTGGGTCTTTAGGAAGTTTTATTCGTCCACAGGCATCTTCCCATTCTTTTCTCCTTTTCTTATAACTAGGAAAGCAGTGAAGATTTACATAGCTTCTCTTGTTGCCCGTTAACTGACAATTACAACCAAAAGCCACACAATGTGGCATTGTATCACTATATTATTTTCAAAGTTAAAAATAGCAACAGGTAGCGCCAGTAGCTCACCAAGTGCAACCATTTGACGTCATCGAAATAATGGCGCCCCCCATAGTCCAAAATATGTATAAAACAATGAATTTTTGTCTTTCACAGGTTTTCTACTACATCATTTACATTATATTAAGCCATGCAAGTCTTATTACCTGGAGTTCCCTTTAAAATAGACTGTAATGTTTTCATTTTATTCTTCTTTTTACAAATATGCTTTCTATATTCTGCATAACAAGCACACTCCTAAGAGTCAAGCAGGCCGGGCCCCCCAGAGAGGAACAAATGGGATTTATATACAATTTACTACAGGATTTGTGCCGGTGATTGTCACCTTAAACTGGCACAATGACTATGACGAAAATCATTATAGTCCATAATTTCCCCCGACACTTATTTCTGAAATAAAAATATCTTTTGTGGGTACTGCATGCCATTTTTTATGCAACCTACACATTCCAAACAAGTTGAACACTCCCTGATTGACTTTTAATTAAATTAAAGTTTTAAAATCAATTGAACTGACTTTATTGTTCTGAATAAATCAAATAGGTGCAAAGAGGAAAATCATGAAAATTAACATATATAATCAAAGGGTTACTTCATCCAAAAATGAAAATTCTGTTATTAATTACTCACCCTTATGTCGTTCCAAACCTGTAAGACCTTCATTCATCTTCAGAATTATTATTTTTTTTGATAAAATCCAAGAGCTATCCTTGCATAGACAGCAGCACAACTGACACATTCAAGGCCCAGAAAGGTAGTAAGGACATCATTAAAATATGTTATGAAGCTACGAGAATACTTTTTGTGCGCAAAGACAACAAAAATAACTTTATTTAACAATTTCTTCTCTTCCGTGTCAGTCTTCGAAATGCACATTCACAAGAGCGTTGTGACGCATGTGTGTGCTCGTGAACGGGAGGCAAAGATTGAGGCAAAGTCATTATTTTTGTTTTCTTTGTGCACAAAAAGTATTCTCGTAACCTCTTCAAATTAAGATCGAACCACTGATATCACATAGGCTATTTTTAACGATGTCCTTACTGCCTTTCTGGGCCTTGAACGTGGCAGTTGTGTTGCTGTCTATGCAAGGTCAGAAAGCTCTTGGATTTTATAAAAAATATCATAATTTGTGTTCTGAAGATGAACAACAGCCTTATGGGTTTGGAACGACATGAGGTTGAGTAATTAATGACAGAATTCTATCCCTCTAATTAGGTACAAAGGTGTCCCTATAGTTAGTTTACCTGGACACCATTTGTTTTAATCAGAACAAAATTATTCTGATTGATGGTTTCAACTTAAAATAATTTGTTACCCCGCTGCCTTAAAATTTTAAGTTTAGTCAACATAAATGTCTAAGTTGTCACTTAGTACAACTTAACATTTCATGTTGACTAAACTTTTTTGAGTTCAAAAAACGTAAAATGTTAAGGCAGCAGGGTAACAAATTATTTTAAGTTGACTCAGCAAATTTTTTTTGAGTGTAATCTGATCAAAATTTAATTTGGATCACGCTTAGTTGATTAAAGTGTTTACATGAATGTTTTTTTTTAACCCTTTAACTGTCACCGTCCCCTCTGTGGGATGCCTAAGTTTACTCCACCATATTACAAATAAATCCTAATCTAATCATGACAAACCATACATCGTTGAAAGGGTCTCCTAAATAGATATTTTACCATATTTTTGTGTTACAAATTATGTACGAAAAGTAATAGATTAATATATGTCAAGAGTGCAACTTAAGAAAGAGAAGAGTTCTGACCTTTGCCTTTTTCCCTATCACAATTTAGAAATCATAAGAAATTATATATCAGTTAAAAACTTAAAATCTAAAAATTCATCCTTTGACAGCCATTTTAAAATCAGACATTGCATTACCATGGAAAATGTACATCAAAATCATACTACAAAATGTTTTCATTCATAAATTATTGCAATTTAAGTCTGGATAGTGAATTTTTATGTCTGTGTTCAAAAATGGGAGTGACAGTTAAACGGTTAATTCCGATTGAGCCATCAATGTGATTATTTGGTTTCAGGGTACTGCTTCAATGAGGTACAATTTTTGCATTTTTTTTTTTCTTCAAGCATTTTTTCTTCAAGCTTTTAATTTCCTCAAGAAATGAAAAGAAAAATCACTAAATAATGTCACTACATATTCCAAAGTCTTGTCTGCTTGGTTGTAATCATTATAATCATCATAGCCAATTATAATGATTGAAGTGTAAACAGTTCAACTTCTTATAATTAGTTAATTGTGGCAACCACTAATTCTATGTTCCAACCACAAATTCAAATTCCAAATGGTAATAATTCCACGTTCCAAATGGTTTGAAATCCAAACCCCACCTACTCAATGACCCTGCTATCTGTCTATAGGAGCTGCCAAACACCCACATCAATTAGAAATGAGTCAACCACTGTCACCACTGTCACATGACTGTGACTCCTCCCCTGCCGCCTAAGGCTCCCGCTAAGAGATCGATGAAAAATTAATCTCTTACACATTCATAATTCAGCAGCAAAGACATACAGCCATAGCCAGCACGCAGATTCAGGCAGTTGACACTCCAGTCCCAGTACCCCCAGTTTAAAGTATAAAGCATATTCCCAACAGGATTTTAGAAGACATGTTCCTATATATACAGTATATGAATGGTTAATTTTGGACCCTGATGTCACTGCTAACCACTTGTGTAAAGACAACTGAACCTGACGTCAGATCACCATCTGATCCCCAGTATCTGACAAACAATTGTTCTATGATTGATAAATGACCTTTCTGTTTTGCGTCTGTGCAAATTTATGGCATCCATTAATGTGGGTGTAGTAATTAGCTGGAGATAGTTTGCGCTCTGTCTGTGTGTGCTGTATGTACGTACGTCTCCAGGAAGACAACTGTGAATGTTTGGTGCATACATCTTCGGATAATTAGCATTGTTGACATTGTTCTCGCCTGCCGTGATAATCTGTCTATGAGGGGCTTATTAGAATGAGTGTTTACAGAGTGTGCCTGCAGACTGGGCCTCTGCTAGCTTGCCTCTATTCCTCCCCGCTCCCCTATTGTCCAGCCTGACGCCTGGCCACAAAGCCAGTCCTCATGTCCTTATTGTTCAAGAACAACCAGCCAAGACAGCCATCAGCAGGCACCGGGCAGATGGCCCTATTCAGGAGCGCTCACAATGCCAATATTGCAGGCCAACAGCACTGTGTCTGCGCCCTGACTGGCCCCCTATAGGTCCACAACCCGGCACTGATTCACCGTAAAAACGAGAAGACATTGATTGCTGCCATGTATCAAGCATGTGCGTTTGTAAGAATGACTGATGAGTCTCCACTGGGGAGTGGTTAAAATGGCGGACTTTAACACCAACTGGTGGAATGTGAGAAGGACTCTGTTTAGGTCTTTAAATCATGATTTTAAGTGAAAGCACACTACTAGCATAATCAAACTTAATTGTAAAAATATAGCATTTTTTTATACAGGTTTCCCACTCTGTGTCTGCCAGTGATCAGACAAATGGCCAACGTGGCTTTGCCAGTGTGCATATGATATATTTTATTTTGCTACACAATAACAATAATAACAATAATTATTAACTATTAATAATTAATTACTATTTACTTTTTAGTAGTAAAGTAGTACAAATCACTTATTACAATTACTTATTTTGTTGTTAGAAACAATGAATAAATAAAACATTATATATTAAATAAAATCTACATAAATAAAAAACAATATATTTACTGATTTATTATAACTAAAGTAATTCATTATCATAATTATTTTTTATAATTATTATTATAATCATATATTTTTAATTAAAAATATGCACAATATAAATAACATGCATTTTATTTTCCTATATAATAATAATAATAATAATAACTATTAATAATAATTAATAGTAGTAGTAATTGTGAAAAAAATTACTATTAATTACTATTTACTTTTTAGTTGTAAAGTACTACTAATAAATTATTATAACTTATCGTAATAACAAAAACAATAATAATTTTGTTGTTAAAAATAATAAATAAATAAAAAACACAATATATTAAATACATAAATAAAAAGCTACATATTAAAACTACAAAAGCTACATTTTATTGTTACTAAAGTAATTAATCATCACCATTATTATAATAATAATTATTATTATCATATATAATTAATTATTATTTTATACATTTATAATTTTATAATTAAATTTATAATTTTATAATATAATTTTATACATTTTATTTTCCTATATATTAACAACAACAATAATTAATATTAATAATTAGTAGTAATAGCAGTTAAATTTTTACTATTAATTACTATTTACTTTTTAGTATTAAAGTAGTACTAATAAATTAATATAATAAATCCTAATTACAACACAATAATAACACTTTTGGTGTTAGAAATAATGCATAAATAAAAACATAAGTAAATAAATAAAAACAATATATTAAAATATTTACTGATTTATTATTAAAGTAATTAATCATAATAATTATTGCTATAATAATAATTTATTATTAATTAATAATATGCATATGATATAAATAAAGTACATTTTACTTTCCTATATAAAAACAATAATAATAATAATAATAATAATAATAATAGCAATAATAATTAGTAGTAGTATCTGTAGTACTAGTAGGAGTAGTAAATTATTTACTATTAATTACTATTTTAGTAAATGAATCTAATAATAAATGATAATAAATCCTAATAACAACAACAACACAATAATAATTTTATTGTTGTTGTTAAGAATAATAAAGATCAAGAAAACACAATCACAATGTATTACAAATATTTATTTATTTATTATTTATTATTAATTATTAATAATAATACACATGAATTGAAAGATAACAGCAGTGCAATTCTGATCACTTGTCTACTATCATGAATAAAACGTGTTTAAAAAGTATGAGAAAAACAAAAATGAGTTTGGGGCAGAAGCGATGCAGAATGATAGAATTAGGACCTGCAACATCTGTTCCGTGTTCTTTAGTTTCTTTGTTCTTTGTCCATGTAACTCTATTGCAAACTTCCTGGTAAATGTTTGATGAAGAAATGCCTTCATTATTTCAGTGAGGCACCTGCTCTGATTAAACTCACTCAGTGGAGCAAAAGGCCCATCAAATTGAATTAGATATGCTAAATATGTTTTGTTTGGCGGCGACACAGTCAGTTGACCATCAAAGGACTTAATATGTCTATCAGTCTAGACTCTAATCTAATTGTATTTGAACTCACTCATGCAAAATCAAATAAACAATGCAGGGAGTGGGATGTGAAAGAGTTGCTCAGGCTTTTATCTGTGTAGTCACACTGTGAAACTATATGAAAACTGATCAATAACAGCTGACATGACTTAGTCATGGGTGGGGATTCATGAGAGTCAAATGTGTATTTATGAGTGTTTAATGTGCTGTGGAATGCTTGTCTTACACACATTCTCCAAACTATTTAGCTAATGTACTTCATGAACAGCCATTTATTCACACTTGCAGAATTAAAAAATAAAATCACGTAATACAATATTACAATGTTGCGAATCACCTTTTTATATTTTTCACTCGGACATGGAAATGGGATAATGATTTCTATTAAAGTAAAAAGACCATCTTGCCATGGTACTACTTAGCACTTATTGTCTCTTGGCTGATTAGATTTTATTATTTACTTCCGAAAATGGAATGTGATTGCCGTCTCTGGTATTCTGAGCTCCTTGAATGGAGGAAGAGAAACAGTAACGTAACAGTGATGGGAGCTGTTCACAACCTTAAATTAGGCTGATATGATTTAATTCTGAATAAACACAGGAAGGTCTTGACAAAAAAGCTTAAAAGGTGGATGCGATAAGGAATGATCAGCAGAGATTGTTAGTGAGATCATGCAGTGGGGCGCACGAGGGGAATGAGACAGCTGCTCTTTTAAGTGACGGAATCCTCAAAGAGCAGAGCCCTGCAGGAGAGGGGCCAGGGGTGAGGAGAAGCACCTGCCATCTCTCCGTCTGCGTGCCTTTCGACCCCCTCTTTCTCCTACATTCACAGAACTAGAGTGAAATAAACTCTAGCTCCGTGGAGGGAGCAGCAGGGAGCCTGATTCTAATGCTTCCGGACTGTGTGTGATGTTTGTGCTGATTGAAATGTAAAGGATGAGAATTTTATGATTCATGCTGAATGCTGTTTTCACATTCGGCTTTTTTTTCTTCACTAAAGCCAGAAGGTTGCACCATGTGTCAGGTGAAGAAAGAGAAAATTATAGCAGAAGAATATTAAAATCAGACCTGTGAATCATGTTAATGAATGAATTAGTTTAATTTTTAAAGTGACAGTAACGACTTTTACATTGGTATAAAACATTTCTATTTAATTTCTGTTTTTTTAAACTTTTTACTCAAAGAATCCTAAAAACATTTTGCTTTTTTTCACAAAAAGATTAAGTAGCACAACTGTTTTCAACATTGATAATAATAGGACATGTCAAGAAAATCTTGAGCACCAAATTATTGTATTGCAATAATCATGTGACACTATATATATATATATGTGTGTGTGTGTGTGACCCTGGACCACAAAACTGGTCATAAATAGGACAATAATTGGAAGAGATACAACTATTTGAAAATCTGAAATCGGAGGGTGCAAAAAAATCTAAATACTGAGAAAATCACCTTTAAAGTTGTCCAAATGAAGTTCTTAACAATGCATATTACTAATCAAAAATTACGTTTTGATATATTTACAGTAGGAATTTTACAAAATATCTTCATGGAACATAATCTTTACTTAATATCCCAATGATTTTTGGCATAATAGAAAAATCAATAATTTTGACCCATACAATGTATTTTTGGCTATTGCTACAAATATACCCCAGCGACTTAAGACTGGTTTTGTGGTCCAGGGTCCAGGGTATATATATATATAAGCCTGTGATAGATAATTTAAAGGCAATAATTAAAAAAATAAAAAAGCAATATATTGACATGTCTATTCAATGATTTACATGCCTTCCAAAATAATGTAATATTTTAAATCATCTTATATTTTAGGTCTTTTTAGAAAATATTATTTATTCAAATATTATTTATTGTGAACCATTTAATTAATTAACAAGCATTTTATTTAAAATATTTATTATATAAATAATATTCGAAGAAATATTAAAGTGCACCTATTATGCTGCTTTGTACAATATGTAATATAAGTCTCAGGTGTCCTCAGAGTGAGTCTGTGAAGTTTCAGCTCAAAATACCCCACAGATTATTTATTATATCTTTTTTATAAATGCCAATTTTGTGTGAAAGCAGAAACACGCTGTTTTCGTGCATGGCTCTTTAAATGCAAATGAGTTGCTGCTCCCCACCCCCTTTTCCAAAACAAGGCCATGCCTTTATAGCTCGTACATCAGATACTCTGTCAAAAAACATCTGTTTGGTTTTGATTATCATGACTATCACTCTGAAATCATGTGTTTAAACTAGGGCTGTCAGGTTAACGTGTTAATTAATTAGTTATGAAAAAATAACATGATTAAAATATTTTAATGCAATTTCATATAGTTGACTAGATATTGGTACAAAAAATGCCTTGTATGTGTTTTGTCTCATATTTATGTATATCACATATCACACGGGCAGCAAGAGCAATATGACACAAGTGCTGATTTTGTCCCGATCTATCACAAGCTGATATTGTTTTATTTTTATTTTATGTGTTTTTGCTCAATTTTGCTGAGAACATATTACCTTTGAAGCCATTGCAGAATTGTTGCACATCTCAGAGCAACACAATGGTGTTTACTTTCTGAAAGAATCTGCGTTTTGAACGAATCATGTGAATCAATGATTCAAAGGCCCATTTGTAAAGAGAGCCATATACTTCATTCCTAAATGAATCAGCCATTTGAACGAATCAAATGATTGAATGAATGACTCAAAAACAATTATCGCCACCTGGTGGCAGATTTAGTTTCTTATTTACAGTATCATTTAACAAAAAAAAAAAAAAAAGATAAAAATAATAAAAATAAGAGTAAAGGAATAGTTCACCCAAAAAAAAAAAAGGTATTCTGTCATCATTACTCACCATTATGTTGCACCAATAAAATGGACTTACGAAAACATGTAAACCAGTTAAAACTCTATTATCCATACAATCATTGCAATAAATAGAGCGGTAAAATATGCCTCTTGTGTGACACATAGTCTCTCCCCCTTCGCCTACGGCATGTCGGGGAAGAGAAACTAGTCTCTTAAGAGCACTGTCATCCGTTGTCCATAAAATGGGTATCCTCTTTAAAGTGTAACTTAAAATGTCTTTGAAATAAATTAGCTAAAACTAGGCACTCCCATGCAGGCCCTAGTTTGCTGGAAGGAAGTGGGGAACCATTGCAGAGAGGTGGAAGTCGGTACCAGCCTGGGTAACCCTGGGGAGGTTGCACGGTTCCTCCCTGGTGCTTTCTATACCCAGCACTGCCGGCACGCCACTCCCTCCGTAGATTCCTCCTTCCTGGCTTGATGGTTGGTGTTGGTGCAGGGTGCAATGTTTGGTGTGTTTCAATGTTTCAAACCTTTCTTTTGTGAAACGTAAAATAAGGTATGTTAAAGACTGCTGATTGAATATTGTTGAACAGCTGTTTTAGAATAATTAATCAAAACATCATAATTAATTTGATTGCTAGCTTAAAGCCATATCAGTTTCAACTTCTTATACACGGTTTTCTGCAGAAAGTGGCTGTCACACGGCATGTAAGTACTAAATTAAGCTCTTTTTAATGTCGTATTGTACTTAAACTGTCAAATACACATAAGCTTATGTTAAAAACACACATAAGTTACAAAAACACAGTTGGTTATGTCTGTGAAGCTAAACAGCCGGAAAAGAAATTGCATGTTTACATTAGATCTGTGTATTAAGTGACAGCAGCGTAAAATACAGTACCTCTACTGCTGTCAGTGCTGTTGATATGACCTAAAGAATAAAATAAAGGCAGAAAATCACTCTCTGCTCTGGACTGAATAAGGTCTATAGCTGTAATCTGTATCTGTATCTGCTTCTGAGACAGCGCTTATGATTTAAGGGAAAAAAGGGGGTGGGTGGACTTTAATCTTTATAGGGTGGTGATGTACACACACTGCCAACACACGTACATGTAAAAGTGAATTTTGCATAAAAGGTACCCTTTAAATTAACTTTTTAATTAGCCCTAGTTGCATGAACTTGACTTATAAACTACAGTTTTGACTAAGTTCCAAGTTTCTCTTTACTTACTTTCCATCTAATTCTAACCAGAAAACTCTCTCCTTCAAAAGTGTTTGTATGGCTGTGTAATTTGTGTCCAGTAAGCAGGCATGATTCCTGAGCAGCAGATGAGAGGCTCTGAGTCAGTAATAAGACACCACTCAAGGCAAATAACAGTCACACAGACCTGCTCAGCCACTTCAAAGAGGCTACAGTACATATACTCAGCTCACCAAGGCCAGAGGACTCAGTCGGACCAGAACGAGTAAACATTTGTCATTGGCTACTGTAGTCTGTATTTTAGTATGTCACAACATCATAACCCAAGGTCTAATTTAAACCTGACGGATTCTCCTATGCTGCAGTGACATTAATTATGTTATTTGACTCCCTTGTTAGTATTCAACACTGCCCTAATCAGTCCACAATGTAAGCAAGATTGTCCCACAGCATCTCATTACTGTCTGATTGTCCGTACCCCTAGTCTTCTCTATAACCAAGTCGCCTCTGAACCAGACAGAACTACTGGCCTGTTGCAAGGTGAATCCCATGAGAAGACAGATAATATTTTATTCAGCGATGTGGATACAAATGTGCAGAGGCAGCATGGGAATTGAAGAAAAATGCATGTAAGTGACTATTTTTATAGTCCACATCCATTTATTTCCAGCAATGTTCATGTCACTCAGATACACAGCAGGGGTTCATTCACTTACTATATGTGCCAATAATGCAGAGGAGCCTTCTGTGAATACCAGATCATTCTATTCTATTCTATTCTATGCTCATACAGTGTGAACACTTTTGACAGATATGAGAATAGAGACCCTGTGATAAAGTGAGAGATAAATGAAGTGATACTAAAGCTGGAATAATGTTGAATTTAGCAGGTGGGAGTAGAGCTATTAAATGTGCCATGAAATTACAACTCGGAAATGTACTGTAAAAACACTAGTTAACTTGGCTACTATAGCAGTAGTTTGTTGGCACTTCCTAGTGAAGAAATGCAGCATTTTCCACTCAGTCTGTGAATCTTTTTCATGGTAAACTAGAAATATGAGAATGGTGAAGTAACAAAGTTTTTTAGCAAACAGTAAATCAGATTTAGGTCCTTTTAGAAACACTAAGTTGGCCAATGAAAAGCTTCACAATTCGGTATCACTCTTTTTTCAGAATTTTAGGAAAGAACAGCTTTTATTTGAAACGGAAAGTTTCTATAACATTATAAATGTCCTTACTGTCATTTTTGATCAATTTAATGCACCCTTGCTGAAAAGAAGTATGTATTTCTTTCAGTACAAATAAATATAATCTGACACCACACATTCAAACATTAGTGTATGCTATAAACTGTATACTATAACTGACAGATAGATCAGTCTGAACGGAACTGTTTGGACTATATACATTTTATAGAGCTGGCAGTGAAATTGGCAATAGCCATACAGTAAATGCTGTGTTATAGGTTGCATAGTAGCTCTTTTACACAGATAAAGATGCCGAGCGCTGTATCTCTGCGTCCAGTCATGCAGTCGGTGTGTGAAGCATAGATATGAGTGTGTTTCTTGGGCAGCTCTTAGGCCACAACACAGGTTAATGTAGGTGTTCTGGAGTTTATCTTTGACAAAAGAACAGGCTTATCAACCGGTTGCTGCATCCGCAGCCTGTGTTGAGCTACTGCTTCGGTTCTCATGGTAGTAAATTACCTGCATTGTGTTTCCTTCTGGAGTATCAGTAAATGTTTTAACCTTTCTTAATGGCTGTGTTTGAGTCCCACAATTGTCTTCAGTGTGAAAAGATGGATCTCAACATCATACAGTCATTGCTGGAAAGGGTTTAAACATGCAAAATATGCTGGAAAGCTGAAGAATTGACTAGAGTGGCCACAATCAGGTCTGGTGGCTGTGTCGGAGGCATAATGCACCACACATGTGTGCAGTGTAAATAAAGGGTTATTCAAGCATTACTGGCAAGGAAAGCCCTTTATACTTATAAGCGGCCACGTATATATCCATTTTTTGGAGGTTATAGTACATTAAAGAAACATCATGTCACTTTTACATATGCCAAGTGAGCTATAAATGTAAAAAAACCCCAAACCTTTCTATTGCAGTTTCGCAAAATATTCCTTTTTCAAACTGCCTCATGCAAGCATTAAAACTGTTTTTGCGATACATTGGAGTTTTTGTGAAATTTGATGCTTTTCCATTGGGTATGTTTTCCATTTGCAATTTCAATTTGCGCAATTTGAAGGGTAATATTAATGCAGCTATTGAAGCACCAGCAAACCAGCATCTAAAACCGAATATATGCAGGTCTTCTCAACAAGCATGAGTAAGTTTATGAGAAGGAGACAGAGAGGAATGGGATATGAGGATGGAGGAAACTAAAGTGATGAACTCTGACAATCTCCATTAAATCAAAGTTAGATAGGATGCCTTCTGAATGCATCATTGCTTTACCAGAGTCTGAAAGCAATGGAGGCAGAAAGGCTTTCTAGTCCTGGTTTATTGCATTAAGTAATTCAAGGCACATAAACTTCCCTCTCTCTTTTCCCTCTTCTCCCTTCTCTCTTCACTACTGACAGACAAGAGCTTTCTCAAAGCACTACGTGTTCCCGAAAAGGCCCACTCCCCCTGAGCCTGTTGTCATGCAGCTTCACTTATTCACTTCCTTCTCTCTTCCCTTGTTTTTGATATTCCTCTGCCATCACAACAGTCATCTAAATGCTCCAAATCCTGTGTTCTTCAAAGAGAAACCCCTCTTCCATGAGCCTCGCTAAACGTGTGCTCCGCAGATCTCAACTCACTCCAGTGTGCCTCTGACAAAGACAGACTGATGAGCCGCCCGCCACACACAAAAACAGAGAATCCTGCCATTAAGAATGAACATTGCAAAAAATACTTTCTGGCTGATATTCAATTTCAATGTATTGTACTCATGCAAAAATGCTAATAACCACGTGGCCTAATCAGTGGCATAATCACTGTGAACAATAAACACAATTCCATTTCACACTGGTAATTAATTGTCTATTTTTAGAGTGATTGGTCTCTCAGAAGCAACAAAATGATTTCCTGTATATTGTGCTTCCTGCACGCTGCACATAGTGACTCACAGTGCTCAAAGACTCCATACGGGTTGCCCACGGATGCACAAAAACTGCAATTACCCCTGATTGGGCCGACTACGCACCCATCAATGTCAAAGCTTCCCTTTCTGCTATATTGACAGCACCATACAGGAGAAACTACAGCAGCCAATCATCAGACCCAAGGGAGACCCTACAACGGCTCAACAGCCTACAGACCACAAGTATGGCCCATTACACAAGGAATCCGCTCAAACACACCAAGAGTCTTTCACTTGACTACCATTTTGCTCTGTTTCCTATTGCACTGGGTATGTTTACAAGCAAACGTGTAATGCATTTAAAGGGGTCATGAATTAAGAAATCAATGATTTTTTGGCACATAAGAGGTCGCTGTACTATAAAAACATCATGCAAGTTTCAGAGCTCAAAACTTTCTTGTTAGTCTAAAGAAAGGCTAATATTGAAGCCAATCTGCCAAAATGTTAGGTTGTGGAATGTGCCACTTTATGACATAATAGTGTGGCTAAACACCGCCTCCACTGAAGATCAACGCCTGCTTCTACATCACTGTTTCGCCCCGCCCACCAATTCACGAATAAACAACAAGAATGGCAAACGCAGGTCTGTGCAGAATGCATAACATTAAAAATGGCTCCGAAGACAACAAGACGCTGTGCAGTGCCAAGTTGTGAAAAAACAGTCTTCGCATTGCTTTCCTTCTGATCCCAACATAAGGAGTCATAAAGAGTGGATGAACTTTATTTTTAATGAAGTTCTAGACTGTGTCATTAGCTGCATTTCCATTACCCTTCAAGATGCGCAAATGTAATTGCGAATTGAAAATATGCCTAATGGAAATGAGTCAATTTCACAAAAACTCCCATATATCGCAAACAAGTTTTTACTTACTTTACCATGAGGTGGTTTTTCAGGCAATTCGAAAAAGGAATATTTCACAAAACTGAAATGGAAACAGCTTTTTCGCATTTACAGGTCATATGGCGTATGTAAAAAGTAATATGATCATTCTTCAATGTACTATAAATAGAGGTCACTGATCATGCTAGCAACCTGCTAATCATGCTAAAAACACGCTAGCAACATGCTAACAACTTGTTAATCGTTCTAAAAACATGCTAGCAACAATATATGTAATCCATCTATCTAAATTTTCACACTTCAGGCTTTTACAACTGCTTTAAACTTTTAAGCTGGGCTTTCTCAAGCCAACCGAAAGTTTGTCTTGATGAACTTTTTTATCTAGTTAATTGTATCTCGACTAAATATTGTCCTATCCTAACAAAAGCTTATTTATTCAGCTTTCAGATGATTCAGAACCTCCCTGGTGAAAAAAACAGCATATTCTGGTAGGTATGTTTTGATGCTGGGAAGCTGGTTAAGTATGTTTTGAAGCTGGTCTTTTGCTGGTTTATGCTGGTCTTACCTGGTCATGTTGCTGGTCAAGGACCAGCATAAACCAGCAAAGGACCAGCTTAAACCAGCATCAAAACATACCTACCAGCATATGCTGTTTTTTTTTCAGCAGGGCTTACGACTGGTTTTGTGGTCCAGGGTCACATATTATGCATCGCTAATAATTTCAAGGAAAAGAAATAAGTATTTGGTAAGTACACTTACATGAATTTTGACCTTAGTAGAACACAAGGCATTACATCAAGAATAAGGAATTACATCAATACCTTAAAACAACGTTTCTCAACCCTGGTTCTGGAGGACCCCCAATAGTGTACATTTTGTATGTCTTCCTCATTAAACACACCTGACTCAACTCCTCAGCTCAGAATAAACTCCAGGACATGAAATATGTACATCTGACAAAGAAGACATTCAAAACGTGTAGTGTTGGGATTGAAAAACACTTCCTTAAAACATCCTTTCTAAAAAAAATATCACATACACACACACAAAACATTGTGATGTAACTTGGTCACAGCAAGTAGGATGAACATGCAGTAAAGATCTTTGTTGTAAAAAGTAAACTGTATAGTGTGCATTGATACAACCCCCTCCAGACTAAATGGCATTGTGTACCTACACGCACATGCAGACAGTGACTCACTCATTCCACATGACTTCATCAACGGTGGCCTCCCAGGGATGCTGGGAAAAGGCGGATGAAGGTAGTAGGTGGGCGCAGGAAAACAATCCACTAGCCGCCCACTGTTACTAAACAGGAAAATGGAAGGACTGATGGCGTCCTGCTGAAAACAGGTGCGTGTGTTTTCATGTTCCCTGCAGGCATGGAAATAATTGGAGTGCAGCATCTCTAGCACCTCTGAACTTGACCTGTTGAGGTCAAAAGCCACTGAATCTTTCCTCATGGATCTATTCTAACTGTGCAGCAATGTGATATTTATGTACATAAATCATTGAGCTTGTGGCCTTTGGTTTATTTCAATGCAGCATATGTGAACATGTGCACTGATTGGCTGCTTATGCATTTACTTAACAAGTGACTTGTTGGCAAGCAGCTCGGTGTGTGGAGGTTGATATTTATGGGCCCCATCTGTGAGGGTGGTCACGGGTACCTAAAAGTCTCTCAATGGAGATTCTTTCATGAACTGAATCCACTGGTGTGTTAACTGCAGAAAAATCAGCCCCCCTCCTACAAGACATTTACACAAAAATCCTGTGACAATACCAGAATATAATGCTTGATGTAGGCTGTTATTTTAAAATAAAATCTAATTCAAATTAAAAGGGATCTGCTTCGATATTTGCTTTTTAATGCAATCCTGTATGGAAAAATACAATCATTATATTAAAAGGAAATAGTCATAGTCATAGTATTAAATGGAAACATCATGGACATTCAAATTCTGGCCAATACTATACTATACGACTATAATGGCCAATATTACATACTTACATATTTACATATTCTATTCTACAAGAATAAATAAATAAATAGGGTAAGAATCTCATGTTTTGGTACTATTTTGATAGTGGTATACAGGTTTATAACAGGAATGCACCTATATGGACAATATTTCAAATGCATTATAATACAATAAACTCAAATAAATGAATGAATGAATGAATGCATTTTGTCATTTTTTGTTAGCGGTAAATGTGAGGACGGCACCAAGTCAAAATCTAGCCAATATTAATAAAATAAATAAAAATAAACAAAGATGAATAAAAACAGACAATTAAATAAATGCAAGAACCTCACATTTTAATACACGTTTGATACTAGTATATAAAATGGAAGCACCTATATTTAAAATCTAGCCAATATTGATCAAATAAAAAAATAAATAAATAAAATGACCAAAAATGAATGCAAACAAACAAAAATGTAAGAACTTTGTCAAAAGTTGACAAAAATTTGACCAAAAATTTAATACTATTATGTAATATGAAAGCACCTATAAGCAAAATAATAAATAAATAATATATATAATACATTCAAAATCAAGCCAACATCGATAAAATAAATAAAAATAAACTAAAATAAACAAAAATGAATAAAAACAAACAAATAAATGAAATAAATTACACAATTTTGTGATATTGGCATATAATAAGGAAGTAAACTAGCCAATATTGATAAAATAAATAAAAAAGAAACTAAAATAAACAAATCTCTTATTTTTACATGATTTTATTGCTTTGGATGAAAGCATCTGCTAAATTACGAAATGTAAACATGGAAGCACCTACATTCAAAATCTAGCCAATATTAATAAAAAAAATAAAAATAAACTAAAATAAAAAAATTAAGACAAACAAATGTAAGAATCTCACACTTTGACACATTTTCTGATACTAGTATATCGCTTTGGAGGCCCCATATTCAAACTCTAGCCAATCGTGATTAAATAAATAAAAATAAAATAAAATAAAAATGAATGAAAACAAATAAATGTAAGAATCTCACATTCTGACACATTATTTTTATACTAGTATATAATACGGAAGCACCTATAATCAAAATCCAGCTAATATTGATAAAATAAATAAAAATGAACAAAAATGAATGCAAACAAATAAATTAAGAATCTCACATTTTGATACACTTTTTTAATATTACATTATATGGAAGCACCTATATTCAACAATCTAGCCAGTGTCCAATATTATGAATTTTTTCTACTATCAACTAAACTAACTTAAGAAAAGCTTACATTTTGATACAATTTTTTAGTAGTAATGGGGACGTACTATATATTCAAACTCTAGCCAATACTCATACTGATGTCAAATATTCTAAATTTATTCTACTAAAATAAAAAATTAATCTAAATTATTTTTGTGCTATTTTGTTATGATATCAGAGGACAATGCAACTAAAAGAGGACTAAAGAAAGCATGTGCTGCAAAAATGCAAACTGTTAGTGTATGTGTTTGTGTGTATGAAACAAAAGCGTCTGTGTTGTAGCATCTGCTGCAGATGGGGTGCAGCACTAGAGTGGGCTTCTGTGACCCCCTACAGCAGCTCAAGCAGCCCAGACCTCAGTAACAGCACTGCACACACAAACACTGTCCCGCAGATGTGGCTGCACACAACAAAGAGGACTAAGGCTGTGAAAGTAATTGAGTTGGGATACTACAAGGCTTCAAGCTTCTGAAACATCACAAAGAAGATCAATGCACCAGTTCAATGCACATCACACACATTCACATCATCTGGCATGTAATTGCGATCTTGTCTAGCATCTCTCTTGTTTACTAGCCTCTCTGCATCAAATCATCCGCATATACACAAGGCCAGCTAAATTCCTCGAGCCAGTCAGATGAATGACGAACAGCAACAGTTTCTCATTCCCAGTCCTGTCATTTCCATCTCCCGCTTTCCCTCGTCTCAGTGACTCAGGTATCATGACTGTGGCTGTTGCTCCAGGGGGGCGGCAGTGTCTTGTGATGGATTGTATAGACACTGGAGTAATGTTGTGCTAGTGACTCACCCGTTCCCGAAACCTCTATTCCACTATAGCGCTGCGACGGGCTACACACCTCCCACTAAACCACATTGGTAGGGTATAAAGACTCCCAGGAGAGCCATCTATAAAGGCCTACAGCATACACCCACATCCAGTTATCCAAGCAGACACACACACATACTGGGAGGTTTAATCCATGGGGGATATTTAACACACGGAAGCTCAGGCAAAACAAAGTGAGCAGGAGAGGGAAAACAAACAGGAGGGGGAAAAGAGGGAAGATAAAATGGCCACAAATCAGTGGGAGATGAGACAAACAAAATTACGGCACGTGGAGATGCTGTAAAAAATCGTAGATTCGAAAAGTTAATAACTCCTACCATAATTTTTTACATGCATGCTATGAATGCGCTTTGATTAAATAACCCTGTTGAAAACACTGGTAAACAATAAAAGGTAAACATTAGATACCATAAATTGCAATATAAAACAATTCAATAAGCTAAACAAATAAAAGCCAAACAAACATAATTGTTTATGCATAGAGTCATATATTAAAGTTACTCACACTGTATTACTATAAAAGTCTACAGTTTCTGTTTGTTGTTTCACTGTGGGACGAGGAACTACTGAAAAAAAAAAAAAAAAAACATTTCACTGCATTACATCAGATGTATGTAAATGTATGTGCCAAATAAATAAACTTAAACCCTTGATATTGCCTTGTTAAATGTAATATACATTTTCTCTGTAAATTAGAAAGAAATTCAGTAAGTACAATAACATTAAGTTATTTAATCTCTCTCTTATTTCATTCAGATCTCTTTTGCCTCCCCTAAGCCCCTTAAAGGAGAAGTCCACTTCCAAAACAAAGATTCATATATATAAATTGTATTATTTTTATGAAAATAACCAATTGTTACACTAGATAACGCTAGATTCCTTCTCAGCTGGGATCGTTTACAACCGCATTAGAGATTGTTTAAAGCCGCATTTAAATTGCATTTTGGAGTCCATTATGTGAAGAAAAAAAGCTTAAATGTATTCCTCAAAAAACATAATTTCTTTACTACTGAAGAAAGAAAGACATGAACATCTTGGATGACAAGGGGGTGAGTACATTATATGTGAATCTTTGTTTTGGAAGTGGACTTCTCCTTTAAGTTTTAACAGACCCCTAAAGCGTGCGTTGAGTTTGGTGGGGAGTAATTGAGAATGAATGGGGAAAAGAAGAGACACTCAATATGATTGGATCAAAGACTACAGAATACCCAACGCTTGTCACTCGTATAGTTTTGAATGGAAAAAGATGCAACGCTCATTATGGCTGTGAAGCCCTGCCTTCTTAATGAAAGAGCCAATCGTTGATAAGTAAAGTCAGCGCATCACTGCAGTTGCCGTTAGAAGTCCTGGTTGCTATAGAAACAGTCAGCATTCTGAGACGTGCACTCAGCGCATGCGCACTGGCTGATCTCGCCTGAAAAATAAGCTTTTTTAATGCTATTGGAGCGTAAGGAACAATATTTATGAGGCAGTTCATGTCAGATTTCATTGGGGATTTCAAATATGAAATTTAATTGTAAGCTTGGTGAACGGTTTTGGAGAATTTGATGTTTCCCCATTCAAAGAGATATGGGCTGCACTTGCCTGCCCGAGAGGCCTTTCAAGGATGGCCACCGAGTGAAATGACTTGCCTTAAAGGGACTTTGATTGGATGTGATATGTTATGCTCGGCTGTGATTGGTTGATGCAAAAAAATCCCACCTCTCGTGTGCGTTCCACATTCGCGAATCAGTCTGAATCAACATTATAATGGGAAGACTAATTTTAAAAAAGGAAGCAAACAACTGACATACATATCACCACTTTGTCAAGTCAAAATCAGACTTCAAATGGCCTGAAAACAATTTGTGGGGTTTCTTTTGTTGAGCAATCAGCTTGTTGAAATGAAAAGTACATTTGTGGATAGTGTTTACCAAGCTCTGATGACTTTCTGAACCAAAAAATAAGTTTATTATGAAAAAGAACAGCTGAGTATCAGTTTATAAATAAAATATATTGTTTAAATTGTTACTGCCTTGAGTTATTATTTTGGAATTAATGTAAAACAGTTAAAACACTAAACTGATGAGATTTATACACAGAATAGCTTATTATTCACTTTGTTAATGTAAAAATACAATAAAGATTTTATGTGAGAGTATGTATGTATATACACACACACACACACACATATATATATAACATAACAGGGTATCTGCAGCTTTTTAAGACCAAATATAAAGGAAAAAATGAATAAATTAAATGCAACCCAAAACGTTAATATGATCTGGTCTCCAAATGTACTTCTTTTATTAACATTTTTTAATAGCTTGAAAATACAGCTTTTATCCATTTAAAAAATAGCTTATAGCTTGGGTAGCTTTGCTTCCAACCACTAGAATGAATTAACTTTTATTGTACCTTCTGGTGACACAAAAAAAGTTATGTTTTCTAGTGCAAATGTCTAAAAATTCTTGAATAAAGATACTTGAAATAAAGTGAGTTTATGATTAAACCAAGAACGTGATTCAAAGTGAGATCACGTTTTTATACCCCATTGACAGATATTTGTTTTAAGCTTTAAAAAGGCCTTAAAAAAGCAAATATATCAGGGCATGTCAAAACTTCTCCAGGCCCCCAAAAAACCCTCAGACTCCAGAGGGTTAAAATCACTTAATTCAATTGATCTAAAATAAATAAATAAAATAAAATAAAACTTTGTCATTTCCATCTCAAGTAAATATCTCATGATTTAAGGATATTTATAGATGATATTTGGAACATTTTATTCTATTACTTTTAAGACATTCTGCTCCAACGTAAGACCTTAAAGGGATAGTTCACCCAAAAATCTAGTTTCAAACATGTAAGACCTTTGTTTATCTTTGGAACATAAATTAAGAGATTTGGCTCCTGCATTAGCAGCACCGCACATATGCATTGTGTTAAGACTGACATGAAATAGAAGAATTGTTTAATAAAGTCATTATTTTTGTTTTATTTGCACATAAAAGGTATTCTCGTAGCTTCATAAAATTACAGCTGAACCACTGATGTCACATGGACTGTTTTAACAATGTCCTTACTACCTTTCTGTGCCTTGAACATGTCATTTGTGTTGCTGTCTATGCACGGTCAGAAAGCTCTCGAATTTCATCAAAAATATTAATTTGTGTTCTGAAGGTGAACAAAGGTCTTGCGGGTTTGGAACGACAACTCATTAAGACCAACAGAAACCCTGAAAATTGTCCATGGGAAAGACCAGACCAAAGATTAAAACTGGCATGTGAAACACGTCTTTCCCCTTAAAAGTGGTGTAGACCAGACTGCCCGTGTTGGTTTAGAGAGACCATCAGATGACTGCAGAGACTTCAGAGGTGCTCAGACGGCTGTGCTTCAGGCCACTTCAACAAATCCCCCACCTAAATTACAGACTTACTCTTATAAGCCATGTTTGATCAGCTGGTTCAAAGCAAGTCTTGGCCACTTGCGCTCCCACCCATGTTATGAGAGTGTGAGAATATGGTACAGTAGTGAGTAGGATTGAGAGATCCAAGACAATCCCCATATCCCAGTACATTTGTACTCAAACGCTAAAAACACAAATGAGTCGTAAGTCATAATTTTGCATACCACATTGCTGCACTGAAGGGGCTTCATTAAAATGGAGGTCCATTAAAATGACTCCTAATAGCCACTGCATAATTCATCATTTTATTTCAGACACAAGAAAGGTTCATCTCAAAGCCCTTAAGGACAATCTCTCCTGCATTAGCATCTATATTAGCATCCTTATGACGTGGCACCTCTGCAAGCAAACTTAATATTCCATTGGATCTGCATGCGCCCCGCATTGCGATGCCAGACACCAAAGAGCACCGCTGCGCTTGCCGAATTCTTTGCCTCTGGGTGGCATATCAAAGAGGTGTCTGTAAGAGGAGGTTAACTCAGAAATGGACTTCTTACTAGCTAACGCTTAACCCTAGTAATGAAGCCCCCCTTCTTACTGTAGGCACAGGTGGAGTCAGGCCTGTGGCACCTCATTAGAGACAAACCCAGTCAAGACACACTGTACCATCTTCCACAGTGGGATCTGGACTCTGATTTCCCCAGAGGAGCCCGGGGGGACTCTTTGATGACAGTACCTGTTACCTCCTTTTCATTCTCGCTAGCACTTTCTCTCTTTTTGTCTTTGATTTATTCTAAAGGCCCAGTGTGACCGCAGGTGATACGCTGCGGACGGAATGCGATTTGATAATGAGAGCGTGACGTTACGGATTCTCTCTGGATATCACGGTACACGTGAATAGCCTGAAGCATCTATTCAGGCACAGAATTACCCTCCTTCGACAGACCCTCTGTTCAGATTGAGATACAGTACAGTATGTTATAATCTAATACTGAGCTGGTGTTTCAAAAAACATCGTTGCATTTTTCTAAATGAGTAGTTATTTATTTATTTGTGAAACATAAAATTAGATAAATTCATTTAAGAAGCAAAATGTTTATTTTTTTTCTTTTTCCTTTTTGTGTGACTTTCTTTGTTTTCGGTTTAAAAGATGAAGTCGGTGACACTGACTCGTCATCTCTGCAGTAGTGATGAGCCTGTATGGACGTTTCATACGAATTACATAAGAATATTTGTTTTCTATTAGAATTCGGTACATTTAAAAGTAGACATTTCACTCTCTATAGATATATTTTTCATGTCTGTAAGGCAAGTATATACAGAGTTCCGATGTTTCGTGCTCAAGTTTACAGAGATCGAGATGGCAGAAAGCCCAACGTTTTGTTGTTATTGAGAGTGCACACAAATAAACATAGAGTCTTTACAGATTCAAAAGATGTATTACTCTTATCTGTATGACCAAAAATGACGGAGTATTTTAAGGACAAGAGACCGCAATGGCACCTCCTTCTGTCATGCAGTACTATTCAGCTTCTACACTCTGCACAGAAGCTTCTATAGTGCACATTTTTCTAGGTTAACATCAGATTGAGTGGCCATGTAAAGTTGCTACTACATGCATCTGTCACATGAAAAACCACATTTGAGGTCGATGTGTGACTTCGCCCCTTCCTGTGGACTAAGCAACTAATGAAATTTTGGTCGACCAAGCCTCTACTAAAGGGCAGCCCTATTGTTGACAGAAAATATTTAAACACTGTACAAAATATACAAATTTTAGATGTTTTGGGGGAAAAAAAATATTTTATGCTCACTACATTTATTTGACAAAAAAAATAGTCAAATCAGTAATATTGTTAAATATTTTAACAATTTACAATAAATGTTTTTTATTATTATTTTATTATGTTTTCAAAATGTAATTAATTCCTGTAATGCAAAGCTGAATTTTCAGAAGACATTACTCCAGTCATCAGTGCCACATGATCAGAAATTTTTCTCGAATATAAATCTTTATAATTTTTGTTTTACTGTCACTTCTGAATAAATGAATGCATCCCTGCTGAATTGAAGTATACATTTCTTTTACAAAAAAAAAATCTTTTGGACAGTGGTGTATACAGCTCATAATCATCTTTCAAAATGAACATGGATGTATGTCCTATTTTCTGCATACAGTATGCTCTGTTCCTGTCCTTCTGGATCAACCAGCCCTGTGACTTCATAGCACATTTAACTTTACTTTCAGGGAAAACTCCATCTTTTGTTTCCTCACACGTACTCTGAAAGATTATGTAACTGTAGCATGAAAAGGCTGGGAATATTTCTTGAACAGCCCAGATGACATTGTAGATAAGTCTTGTGATCTCATTTACCCTTTGTTATATGATCTAGAATGGTTACTCACGGCTTCAGATCTCTATCGAGCCTCTCAATTCTAAAGACTGAATGATATTGTCACTGACAAAGGCTATGGATCCAGACATCTGATGCCATCACCAACTTCATGTGGCCTTGTTTGACTGACTATGATGGATGGACCATTGGTTGGAATGCTAACATTAACCTTTTTATGAATGACAGCATTTCACTTACTGAGCTTCAATGACTGTTAAATTCTACCATAAAAAATGCAAATGGCTTTACTGTTGGAAAATAGCCAATCCAGTTATAATCCCAAAATTGATTTTCAGTGGCTGCATGAAAACGTGTACTGAAAAACAACACCAAGAATCATATTTCCAGTGGTCCTCATACAGCTCAACTAGTATTTTCATGACCAAATAATTCATAAGAGTCTGTGCTTCTTAAGGCATTAAAAATACACAGCACAACCAGTGTACAATAGTTCAGTCCAGAAACAAATGACTCCTATAAGCCAGTTCTTTTCATGAATAGCTGTACCCACCCTCAGGCCATCCAAGATATAGAGGAGTTTGTTTGTTCATCAGAATAGATTTGGAGAAATTTAGCATTACATCACTTGCTCACCAATGGACCCTCTAGTGCAGGGGTCACCAGATCCGGTCCTGGAGGGCCGGTGTCCCTGCAGAGTTTAGCTCCAACCCTAATCAAACACACCTGAACCAGCTAATCAAGGTCTTACTAGGTATACTTGAAGGCAAGTGTGTTGAGGAAAGTTGGAGGTAAACTCTGCAGGACACCAGCCCTCCAGGAACAAGTTTGGTGACCCCTGCTCTAGTGAATGTTTGCCATCAGAATGAGAGTCCAAACAGCTGATAAAAAGATCACAATAATCCACAAGTAATCAACACGACTCTAATTGAATTAATGTGTTGTGAAGCTGCATTTGACAAACAAATCCATTATTAAGTCATCTTTAACTTTAAACCATTGCTTTTGGCCAAAAAATACAAGTTCTCTATCCATAATATTGCTTTCTCCAGTGAAAAAGGTGTTTCATCTGCAACAGGAGAGAAATATATGCACCAATCAAAAAAATGTGAAAACAGTCCAAAACAGTTCTAAACAAATATGTTGGTGATGTTGATGTGAGAGGACAACAGAAAAAGTCCAGAAGATGGACTTTTTCACAGGAAGAATCATCATTATGGACAGACTTGTATTTTGGCCTGACGCAATGGTTTAAAGTTAAAACTCCTCAATCATGGATTTGTTTCTTCATTACTTATGGATTATTGTAATGTTTTTATCAACTGTTTGGACTGTCATTCATTGCATCCATTCATTGCAGATGATCCATTAGTGAGCAAGTGACATGGCACTAAATTCTGCAAATCTGTTCTGATAAAGAAGCAAATTAATTTACATCTTTTAATTTTTGGGTGAATCATGCTTTACAAAAACAACAGCATTAAACATATTTAGTTAGTATTAGATAACTCCAGAATTAAGATTTCCTGGTAATCTACTCAACCCCATGTCTTCCAAGATGTTCATGTCTTTCTTTCTTCAGTCAAAAAGAAATTAAGGTTATTGAGGAAAACATTCCAGGATGTTTCTCCATATAGCGGACTTCAATGGGGATCAATGGGTTGAAAGTCCAAACTGCAGTTTTAATGCAGCTTCAAAGTGCTCTACACGATCCCAGCTGAGAAATAAGGGTCTTATCTTAAAAACGATTGGTCGTTTTCTAAAAAATTAAACATTTATATACTTTTTAACCACAAGCTAGCTGCAATGCATGTCTGCGACTTCATACATTTCATAAGCACACTGGAAAGGTCATGCTACACGGTTAGTTATTTGTCTGTGTACTTCGATTCAAAAATGTATGGTAGAGTGAAAAATTCCATCTCATTTTTTTCTTCCAACTTCAAAATCATCTGACATCATTGTTTTACCTTTTTTGCTTATAAACACTGGGTTCGGTGCTTCTGCCTACGTCATGTGTGACCTTTCCAACATTATTACGTAATGCGCAAAGTCAAGCTGGTGCAAGACGATCATTTGTGGTTAAAAAAAGTTTGTACATTTTATTTGTTTTTTTAGAAAATTACTGATTGTTTCGCTAGAGAACGCCGTTATTCTGGAGCTGGGATCATGTAGAGCCCTTTGAAGCTGCACTAAAATTGCAATTTGGACTTTCATCCCGCTGATCCCAACTCAAGTCCACTATATGGCGAAAAATCCTGGAATGTTTTCCTCAAAAACCTTAATTTCTTTTCGACTGAAGAAAGACATGAACATCTTGGATGACATCAGGTGAGTAAATTATCAGGACATTTTTATCCTGGAAGTAAATTAATCCTTTAATGGTGTGGTTACATGGTACAGATGAACTTACACAATAAATAAAAATATGACCAAATACTCCATTGTGTAGTTGTTAGACTCACAGGCACCTATAATCCTAAGGTTCACATTATACAGTCACACATTAAAACACAGCACCCACCTTTACTTCTGTCCACCATAGATTTTCATAAATTATGCAAACTGACTCAGGAAAACAGCGTTTTTGCTGTAGATGTCTGGTAAATCATCCTGATCACATATCAGTGGATGCAGGCTCCAGGACGACAGAGCCTGGGTGAGGGAGGGAACGCTGAAGGAAACTCATAATCCCTCTCAGTGTGGTGACAGCGAAAGGTGGTTTGAAGGTTTCTGCTCGGAAAACAAATTGAGTTTGCTGCCTTCTCCCTGAGCCCGTATTTATGAGTCTGTCAAAGACGGCTGCGCTGCACTGGGCTGTCTGTCTGCAAAGATGTGTGGGCAAAACAGAGAAGAGACACCCACACAAACACAAACATTCACTACACTGTGTGCTGGCATATACTTGCATACACAGCACACGCATAAAACACAACGTGGGCACACTCGGCCCGCTGGGTAAGCGTTCTTCAACACTACACGCTCTCGTAAATAGTCTGGACTGAAAAAAACACCATGACAACAGTGAGATATTAAATGCATACATCACCGTCAGGTTGCAGCTATTTATCAGTACCTTGTACTTTGTGATATACACAACCTACAACACAAAAAAACAGGGCGGTTGTCTGGACCTGACTGATCCGCTCTGCCGAACTTTCCATTCAGCTTAACCTGCAGAACAGACATTAGTGGACAAACCCTCATGACAGAATGTCAAATTAGCAGTCTGACATTCAATGTGCCATACAGGAGTATTTGCCCAAGACAAGCATTGTAATTAAGCAAGAGTTGCTCGGCAGCTCTGTAAATCCCCACCAGTCAATCTTTTCTTTAAAAGCCATGGCTTATGAAGTTTCTCTAAGGCAGAAAATATTAGGTTTAAGTTACATGATGGCTAATTTCCAACATAGTTACCACACAAATGACCTTTACTGCACATGTGAGGTTTTAAGAGTGGAAACCATAGTGCACATTACAACTTTAATTACTGTTGCTATTGAAATCACTTGAATTATTCATTTTAGTAGCATCTAAGTGGCACATTGTAGAGTAGTATAGAATCTATAAAGGACTTAATTTACACTATAATATGTAAATCAGAAGACTGCAGCACATTTAAAAAGACTAACATTTAGATTCATATATTCCATGCACTTTAAACATCAGAATACACATTGAATATGCATTTAAATGAAATATTTTTAAAGTGAGGTCCAAGGCCAAAGTACTAGAGCTTACTAAAGTAAAGTAAGTTCTTAATTAAGCTCTTAAGCCATTGCTTTTCATCTGTATACAAATTAAAATAAAATAAAATAAAAACTTTTTGTGAATATTAAAAAGGATTAATAATACATTTTTCCCAGTTAATCTACTTTTTTGAATCTACAATGACAAATTAATGACAAATTAATATTACAAACAACATGTTGTCTGAACACAATTATTTTTATTTCATTCACACATTATAAATAGGTCTGTATACTGTATATGAAAATATTTTGATATACATATTTGTCTACTGCAAAGCAATCATCATTTTAATGCAATGTATATCTCATTGTATTTATTGTAACTGTACTTATTATTGTGAAAATAATAAGGACCACAAAACCAGTCATAAGGATCAATTTGTTGAAATTGAGCTTTATACATCATCTGAAAGTTGAATAAACAAGCTTTCCACTGATGCATGGTTCGTTAGTATAGGACAATATTTGGCCGAGATATGACTATTTGAATATATGGAATCTGAGGGTGCAAAAAAATCAAAATATTGAGAAAATCACCTTTGAAGTTGTCCAAATGAAGCTCTTACTAATGCATATTACTAATCAAAAAGTTTTGATATATATATTTTTTTGCATAAAAGAAAAATCTATAGTTTTGACCCATACAATGTATTTTTGGCTATTGCTACAAATATACCCCAGCGACTGGTTTTGTGGTCCAGGGTCACATATTGTGTTTCCATATAGTGTCAAACAGCACTGACATTACAGATCTCTTGGTAACACTTCACAATGAGGTTCACAGTGTTCATACAGATACTGTAAAATTAAATTCCAGGACTTTCAAATACTTTTCAAGTACTACTTTTCAAGGACTTCATTCAGAGATCTCACTTATGCCTTCTATTTCAAATTCAAAAAAAAGACAAATAGATAAATAAAAATATACTGATAAAAAATCAAATGATTTGCAATCCACGTTTTGAAGTCCTGATCTGAACAATCATTCGCAAACCATCATTTCAGATCAGGACTCGGAGTGCGGATCGCGAATCATTTGACTTACGTTGCGTATCGCGAAATTATTTGATTTAGATCGGAACTTCAAATCACGAATCATTTAATTTGAATCATTCAATACGCGAAATGACTCACAAATTGTTCTGAACTAAATCAAATGATTTTCGATACGCAAATTGAAGTCCCAATCTGCAACAAATGTTTTGCAATACGCAAAGTTCCAATTTGCATCAAATGATTCATGATATGCGATTTAAAGTCTCGATCTCGATTGTTTTCTGACATTGGCTAAAATAAGCAAAAAAACAAGTTGTTTATTAAAGTTTTTTGAATTGAGTGTACTTTGAGTGAAAAGATTAGTGCTAAGTGCTAATTGGCAAAATTAAAATATTTATTTTGGAGATACATTGCCTTTCAATATTATTTTTTCAATATTAATTAATCAATTAATTAGTTTTCAAGGGTTCTCCAGGCCTTCAATTTCAAAAAGTCTAATTCAAGTACTTTAAGCACCTTGTACGAACCCTGGGTTCATTAGTTAATATTAGTTAACTACATTAGTTAACATGAACTAAGAATAAACAATACTTCAACAGCATTTATTTTTCTTAGTTAATGTTAATTTTAGCATTTACCAATGCATTATTAAAATTACAAGTTGTGTTTGTTAACATTAATATACTGTGAAATACCATGAACAAACATTTAATGACTAAACAGAATAAACAGTGCAATAAATGTATTGTTCATTGTTCGTTCATGTTAGTTAATGCATTACCTAGCGTTACCAAATGACACCTTATTGTAAAGTGTTACCTATCTCTCATACCAACCCGGCCATAACCACCTCTAAAGCCTAAAAAGCCCTGACACAAGCAGTGCACATGTCTGAAATATGCAAAGACACCCCGGCACACACACATGGCAGCTCCAGCATTCTGCTGTCAAAGCAGTCATGTGTATCACTGATGCGCCTCTCTTCTTAGCATTTGCATTGAGAGGCAATGCGTGTGAACGCATCGTGCGCGATTTACCTCTCCTCCGGGCATGTCTCAGCTCTGTTGTTACATAACCTTAGCCAAACAGATTTGGGAGTGCCTGACTGAACGCACACGTTTTTCACCCACAAAACCTATTTGAAATTCAGACGAGCCAGAGCGCAGTCGATAGAAGAGAAGAAAGGCTAAGCCGCGCTTGAATGCGTCGCATCACGCTGGGGTAAGCGTATCCACATAAGCCTGCAATTTCAGCGTTTATTCGGAAAAATTCCACAGTGAGGGAAAACCGACTTGGGGTGTTGGAATCACTAGGCCTGGTCAAACACCTGAAGTTTGACCCCTCCTTATCCTGAATCCATAAACCACTCATTCCTAACATCCAAGATACTGGAAAATTCCATCTATTCATCCATTTTCCATACTGCTTTATCCTCTACAGGGTCACGGTGGGCTGAACCCTATTCCAGAGTTTCAGGAAAAGGATAAACGGATGGCCAGTTACTGGAAAAAAGTCATTTAATTTCTCCATATAGTCGACTTCATTGGGAGCCAACGGGTTGAAGGTCCAAACTGCAGTTTCAATGCAGCTTCGAAACTCTACAATCCCAGCCGAGGAATAAGGGTCTTATCTAGCATTTTATCTAGTCATTTTCTAAAAATATATTTGAATTTATATACTTTTTAACCACTAATGCTTGTCTACGTCTACGACTTCATGCATTACGTAATTACGTTGGAAAAGTCACGTGTGGTTAGCTCTTCGCCTGTGTACTTCAGTTCAAAAAGTTGGGATAGTATGAAAAACTCATCTCATTTTCTCATTTGAATGTAAAGAAGCAAACGTATTGGCTGTTTATGCAACATGAACCAATAAGATTCTGCCAAGTAGTTTGACGCTCTGAATATCATCAATTTGTATTAACGACCCATCAGCCTGTGCATGTCATGTAGAGCTTCACAACAGAACATGGCATATTTAATATGCATTATGTCCAAATGTCTGGCATTCATATTTAATATTAGAATTTTCAAAACTAACCATTGTTTAATTGACAAATTTTGCTTTTTTGGATAACCATAAGATTGTAGACAACTGACTGTTAAGGTGTTCAAGTATTAAAAGTATGATACTGTATTTCAAGGACAGCACTGGTAAAGTTTCCATTCTATGTACACCTTGACTCCTTTGACACACACTGATACAATGATGATACATGCAAAATTGAGATTGACATAATATGATGTTGATTAATTTGGAAATATATTCAAGCATACCTAATTCAGAAAGCGCTTCTTTTTCACTGAAGATCTCCATTTACTTAAACAGTTAGTTAACATGCACATTTATATTTGCTGGCTCCTGTCTACAATAATTAAATTTTGAACATGTCAGACTGACATTTCCATTTTCTTTCCGTTTTATCTTAATTCCAGGCTCAATTTGCTGTGTCATAAATTGAAAATACAGCCCTCCAAGGGCTGGTTCTAAATTGTATCATATTGTATAATATTTCACGCCATCCAAAACCCAACGGCTTCATTTACAGATAAAATTGCTTTCTGGTCTTTCTGAATGATAGATGACATTTAGGAAAAATGTCATTATTGAGTTAATATACCTTTGTAAATGTGTGCAAACACAGTGTGTGAAAAAGTGACATTGCATAAATGTGACTTTGCGGTTATGCATGTGGGCACATCTGTGGACGATGGTGACCGTGCCAAATCAAACAGTGTGCACACCTAGGTCATGGAGGAAAAGCTGTTCTCAGCAAAATAATCTTATCCATCCTATCCATCTATTACATGACAAATCTGCAATGCAGGGTGAGTGAATGAACCCCTCCTCCCTGCTTTTGACTTTGCATCTGATTTGCTAGAAGTACTGCTGGAGTGTTTTTTTTGTTGTTGTTTAACTTGTCATTGACGTGTCAAAAAACCCATGGGACTTTTGTGAAACCAATGATAAAATAGGTTATAGTAATATATATTTTTAAAATTTCACCTATTTCTATTTTTTCATGTTGAACTAATATTAAAGGGGTCATCAGATGCCCATTTTCCACAAGCTGATTTAATTCTTTAGGGTCTTAATGAAAAGTCAATAATATACTTTGGTTAAAAATTCTCAGTGGTTGTGTAAAACAACACCCTTTTTAGCTTGTCAAAATGAGCTCTGCGAAAATCATCCCATTCCGAGGAATTGTTCCTTTAAATGCAAATGAGCTCTGCTCGCCCCGCCCCTCTCTTCTCTCTACTGCTCTGAGAGATTGTTTACTTTAGCCACATTTAGCCACATTTAGCCGCGTTTAGCCATGAAACTTGCTAACTAGCACGTTATTAGGAAAGGTGATTACAGATCGGGAGGCGCATTTCCTTCACAAAAAAATGTAATCCACTGCATCTTCAGCGGCTCAGATGTCGGGAGTAAATGCGACCACGATGTTCATTAATACATCCAGCAACACAACACCTCAATCACTCAATCGGAGATATTCTAGTCTAACTTACATCCCTGCTCTGGCATCGAAACAATGGAGGTCGGACTATTACAGCTGATCTGAAGTTTGCATCCGATGACCCCTTTAAACATGTATGGAAGCCCGCTTCCTCCACTGAATTAAAAAAAGGTAATTGTGACTTTTTATAATTGTGAATTTTTTAAAGAATTGTGAGTTTATATTTTGCAAGTCTGAGGTTTTTTCGCAATCACAAGTACACATCTTGCAATTCAGACTTTTTTCTCGCATCCACAAGTTTACATCTCGCATTTCTCACTTTTCTTTTCTCACTATCGCAAGTTTACATCTTGCAATTCTGACTTTTTTTTCTCGCAATTGTGTTTACATCTTGCAATTATGATTTTTTTCCTCACAATTATGAGTTTACATCTTGCAATTCTGACTTTTTTTCTTGCAATTGTGAGTTTACATCTCGCAATTCTGACTTATCTTGCAATTCTGACTTTTCTCGCAAAGTTTCTCGAAAAGTTTACATCTTGCAATTTTGACTTTTTTTTTCTCGCAATTGTTTACATCTTGCAATTATGATTTTTTTCCTCACAGTTGTGAGTTTACATCTTGCAATTATGAATTTTTTACTTGCAATTGTGAGTTTACATCTTGCAATTCTGACTTTTTTCACATAATTTCAAGTTTGTATCACATAATACTGACTTTTTTCTCGCAACTGTGAGTTTATATCTCGCAATTCTGACTTTTCTCAAGACTGCGAGTTTACATCTCGACTTTTTCTCACAATTGTGAGTTTACATCTTCCAATTCTGACTTTTTTTCTCACAATTGTTTTTTTCACATAATTTCAGTTTACATCTTCCAATTCTGACTTTTCTCAAGACTGCGAGTTTACATCTCGCAATTCAGACTTTTTCTCACAATTGTGAGTTTACATCTTCCAATTCTGACTTTTTTCTCGCAACTGCAAGTTTACATCTCACAATTCTGACTTTTTTCACAGAATTGCGAGTTTGTATCGGCTTTCTGACTTTTTTCCTCACAAGTTTACTGCCATGGGATTGACATCCCGTGGTAACTAGGAATTCACAAGCTTCAGTCTGGATCCAGAACACTTAAGAAGAGATGATGCCAACCCCTCAGAGGACTTTAGATGATGCCAACCCTGAAACAACATACAGCACTACCGAATTTTGCTACTAATTTATAGTGTTCTTTGTCTGTTTGATTACATCATTAATTGATTTTTACATCTCTGCCATATGTACATCAACCTGACATTGTCACCACTAGTAAACTACTACTAAATATATTGTAAAAAGTTAAATTTGCTGTAAAGTTGCTTTGCAATGATATGTATCGTGAATAGCGTTATACAAATAAATTTGAATTCAATTCAAAGAATTTCAAGTTTATATCTCAGAATTCTGACTTTTTTCTTGCCACACATTTCCATGCAGTGAAAAACATAGTGGAGCAAAGAGACAAGACAGAGCAGGTTACTTTTGGTATGTCTCAGCTTTCAAATTCAAGTCTTTTTTTTTTTTTTTTAATTTAAACAATACCATTTTGTGGCTCTTTAATGTGTCATGACAGCTCGCTGTAGCTCCTCATTTCAAGTGGCACGTGAACCAATCATCTATTCCTCTTCACTAGTTATAGCTTGAAATGAATGAAATGAAAGGTATCATGTTTTGACTGTGCAATGAGGTCAAAACACATTGTTAATCTACTCTCCTGTCTGGTTTGTTTATCAGACAAATATGGCAGATTCAGCATTACGATTAGTCGGATCGCATGCCAATAAAACTCACAGCAAAAAGGTCAACTGGGGGCACAACAAAGGCCAGAATCAAACCTGAATTTTCCAAATGAGCACTAAAGCTCAGTGCGTTAACCACTAGGCCATGATTCCAATTTAGTCATTCTGACCTCTAAACTTAGCAAGAAAAAAATCATTTGCTATAAAAATGATAACTATGTCAGAGCTGTGGTGCAGGGGAGAAATATGAATATGGCCAGATATTGTAGACGACTAGGGTGAAGGGGTTGCACTGAACACCACTGATGCAGAGTCAACAATGCTGATTGATGAGGTGGTGTTGTAAGACAGAGAACCAGCTTTGTTAATCTCACACGAGTTGAGCCAAACAACGCTGACAAAACTAATGACGCACCGCGTGGGCTTGGGCTAGACCTCAATCAATCAGCCATTACTGCTGGATAACAGTTCCAAGCCCGCTCGCATGCATCCCTCATTGATCTCAGTTATGGCCACTGTTCAGCTTCAATTTACAGTGTCATTAAGCTTTCCATTGCTCCACCTCAAAAGGGTTCACAGTGAGACTCTAGCAGGGAATGCAGAACACAGTGCATATGAGCCAAACTGTATCCATTAACAGGAAATGTATGACTAAGCTTATGCACACTCATATTTGCAGAATGTAAAAGTGTTATGGAGAGTTATGAAGAAATCTGGCTATTATACGGTTATTGTATCATACAGATAAAACAGTCAATTATCACAGGAATCCTTTGTGAAAAAGAAGTGCCCTTAATTGTATTAAATGTGCACTACTTAATTTTAAAGGAAAGCCCTGGTTTTAAGACTTGGCTTAATATAAAGTAAATGATGTCTCTTACTGAAATATATGGTAGAAAATCCATGAAAGATTTGCATTATTAAAAAAAATCCACATCGTTTAATACATATTTTGGACTACGGGGGCCCCATTATTTCAATGACGTCAAATGGTTGCACTCTGTGAGTTATCTGTTGCTATTTTTACCGCACAGAATCAACTGATTCATTCAAAAGAGTCTGTGCCTTTGCATTCTTTTTGAAAGATTCAACCCCTGTTCATTTTAAATGTAAGGAAAAAAGCAACTAGCACAGTCTTTCCAATTTCTCCTTCTGAATTCCACAGAAGAAAGTCAGTAACAGAGGTTCTGAATGACACGAGGGTGAGTAAACAATGACTGATTTTTCCTATTTAGGGAACTATCCCTTTAACATCCAGATTTGCATATTAGAACACACATATCGCTTTTCAAGTTGACAGAGCTGATATTCAAATGGCCTGCATGCAGAGGATTTAGCGAGAGATGGAAATGAATTTTGATTCATAATCCTTATGGCTCTCAAGGGACCCGCGTTGACACTGCGCAGCTCCCTAAAAGCGAGCTCCCTAATTGAGGTGGCATGCACGACCAGCTTGATTGGTTCCTAAAGCCCTGAGAGAAGAGGTGGGGGGAGGATATTAGCACTGTTACGGGAACCTCTGCTCGTCAAGCCATCGCTCTGGTTTGGAGGAAAAGTGAGGAAAACTCAGAGCTGATTAGGAGGAAGTGAGCAGAAGTATTTAATTAAAGATGCACACAGCTTATGTCTGGAGAGACACCGTTTCCCGTCAGAAGAAGAGTCTGAGTGACAGGAGCACAAGCTAGAGAAAGAGAAAAGAGCAGAACGAGGGTTATACTCAAATCTAGAGTTGGGAAACAGTTTAAAACAGGTTACATTTTTTTTTACATAAATAGTGGCTTTCATGACATTGTATTTTGTTTAAAGGAGACATATTACGAAAATCAGACTTTTTCATGTTGAAGTGCTATATTTGGGTCCCTGGTACATTTACCAACCCAGAAAACATGAAAAACATGAAAATTTATTGATTTATTTACTGTATATAATGCTACTGCCACACACATCTAATATAAACATGCAATGTCCTTCCCAGCTGTTTACCTTCACAGACATAACTGACTGTTTTTGTAACTCATGTGTGTTTTTAACATAAACTTATGTGTATTTGACAATTTAAGGACAATAAGACTTGAAAGAGAACTTAGTTTAGTACTCCCATGCTGTGTGACAGCTGCTTTCTGTGTCTGTGTGCTTAGGATGTGTGCGCTCAAAAAAACCTTTTATCAGAAATTTAAACTAATCCGATTTAAAACGCATGATTTCAGTACGATAGACATGATAATAAAAAAAAGAAATGTTTTTTTTTTTTTTTCTGAGATACGAGCTGTAAAGACACAGCTGTATTCTAGAAAAGGGCGTGGGAAGCAGCATGTTTTTGCTTCTATTTAAAACAGGCATTTTCAAAATTATATAATAAATGATCTGTGGAATATTTTGAGCTAAAACTTCACAGACACATTCTGCGGACACATTCTGTAAAAAGTGGCATAATAGGTCCGCTTTAAAGATGTCCACTTCCAAAACAAAGATTCACATATAATGTACTCACCCCCTTGTCATCCAAGATGTTCATGTCTTTCTTTCTTCAGTCGTAAAGAAATTATGTTTTTTGAGGAAAACATTTCAGCATTTTTCTTCACATAATGGACTGATATGGTGTCCTGACTAGTTTAAATTAATAAAAACTACAATATCATAACTGTTAATAATTATAATAATTTAGGTATACTAAAATAAAAAATGAAGTACATTTAAGTACATTTAAGTCATCATAGTAAAAAATGTTTTGTTTGTTTGCATTTTTAGAAAATGTTAATGGAAATTTTAATAATCCAGAATCTAATCAAAATCATTCAATTTTTTAACATTAAGATTCCTACTTAAGTTTCCAGAAACCAGCATATTAAACTATAATACCTATATTTAAAATAGACCCACTCAAATAGCGACAATTTAATGAGTCTCTAATCAAAGTAACCATGAAATTGCCAATGCATGAGAGAACATGCTGGCCAAATTTCACCGTTTTAGATTTCCATAACCTGAACCCTTGATGTAAAACAAGAAAGAAAGAAAGAAAAGACAAACAAAGACAACCCTTGCAAAAATCTAAATCACCATAGAACGCCGGAAAACACTCCGGAAATCGTCCTCTTTTACAGGCAATGAAAAGAGCAAGCGCACTCTCAAGTGTGCTTGAGTATCACCAATAAATGTGTCCATTGTGTTTCCATCTCCTAATGAGAGCCATTTGGAAAGGCGTATTCCGCTAATATCATCCATAACAAGGGTACTGTTTAATTGCACATCTAATGTATCGTTTATTGCTCATGACTTTGACAGCAGAAGCTGGCAGTGTGTGTTTTGGTGCCTCTGTAGTCCCTGCAAGAGAAATCTGTGCTCATTCAAAACCTCCGCCAGGATAAGCCTCCTAAACCCCAGCAAAATGATCTCCCTCCTCCTCCCGAGGGGGAAAGCGAGACAGCTGGATCTCAACTGTGAACAAAGACAGCAGAGGAACACTGAGGCATCGCAAAAGCTCATGAGGAATAATTTTAAATAGCTATCAGCCGTCTATGATTACATTTTCCTTTGGTATGTTACACATCACATTTGAGGAAAAACAAAAATACCAAGGCGTTTTACTCTGTAAACAACAAGTCTGGTTTACTGCTATTATTTATAAATTATATTAAATAATTACACATGTGGAAAATTTAACATTAGCCCTAGAGAGAGACAATGAGACAATTATTAATGGTCTAAATGTTATTAATGGTTCAAATATTCAACATTCAATACTTTTGTAGCAAATAATGATAAATTGTTGCATTAGCGTTGTGTCATGTGACTTGTGTTGTGTGCTGTCCACACATTTCATTAGCCATTTATCATGGAAAGACCAAATGAACTTTAACATTACAGCTTAATGAAACATATGGTTATGAATTGTAAACATATACAGGCAGCAAAATGCCATCCCAGAAAGCCTGAAACGATTTTACAGTGAATTTCTGGCAGCCACAACTGCCATATTTTTTCTTACCGTACATTTAATAGGATTTTGTTTTACAGTGTGGGCCATTTTAGCTGAGGGCTAGTTGAAGGGGGATCAGAGGCAGACGGGATGGACATGTTCACAGATGGGATTACTGGTGCTATAGCAGAGCCGCTGTTGCCAGTGCCAAGTTTTAGTCAGCAAGACCTCTCTCTAATATTCTCATTTACCACCAGGCCATGACAAGAGCCAGCCTGTACCTCTGCTACACCTGATTATCAAAGAGCCACATCTGCGATTTAATAGCAAAATGCCTGCCTGGATGCACACAACATGATGTCTGGTTTAGAAACGCACACATTTGATTTATACCCAACAACATTAACATTTAAAAGCCAGCCATTATGCAGGTTGTAAGTTAATTGTGCAGTTGCACTCAGGTCTACCATATAATTCAATTAGTGAGGCATTTCTGTAATAAAAGATTACTGATGAAATATCAATATTTCATTTGAAATTAAACATATTTCTTTATTTATTCAATCATTTGACTTAGTTTGGGGACAGATTTTTAAATTTTATACAATTTTAAATGTCTCGTATGCTCACCGAGGCTGCATTCGATCAAATCAACTAAAACAGTAACACTATTAAACATAATTACAGTTTAAAAAATACTCATTTCTATTTTAATATATTTTAAAATGTAATTTATTCCTGTAACACAAAACTGAATTTTCAGTAGCCATTACTCCAGTATTCAGTGTCACAAGATCTTTCAGAAAACGTTTTAATATTCTAATTTAATCATTATTATTAGCAATGTTAAAAACAGCTGCACTACTTAATATATAGGCTACATATATATGTTTTTAGAAAGCATGATTTTTTTTCAAGATTTAAAAAAGTTGATCAATTTATTACAACCTTGTTACATAAAAGGATTAACAACTTTTAGAAAAATAAAATAAAATAAAATAAATTGTACTGGCCCTAAACTTTTGAACTGTATACTGTTGTATACTGTTGTATAATGTATACTGTTAGCTAATCATTTTTGGATAATTGTTATCATTTTGGCTAACAAACGTCATATACTAACCATATATTCCAAGACGAAAAATGTTGTATAATGTAATAAAAGCTTTCATGTGTGTAATCAGTCACAAAATGACTTCTGAATTTCTCATAAAAATAGCTGATAAAAATAGTGATATACATACCTTTCACACAATAAATATTAAAATTGTTTATGATTTTTTCACTCTTTAAATCATCAGTTTTAAATATACATAATTAATTAATATATGTTAATGATGGGTTTTTCACAGTTTCAGACAGAAAGTCTGGATCTGGGACAAAATTTGTACATGAAAGGACAAAGCATTTTCTTGACAGTTTTAATGTAATGACATAACAATAAGAAAAACATTTTAGATAATTATGTTATATTATATTATATTATAATTAGGGCTGTCACGATTCCTCGATTCAATTTGAGTACTCGATTTTAAAAAATCCTTGATTACATTTTGCAAGTGTCGAGCAACCAACAAAATACCAGAATTGGAGCATTCCATGGATGAGAATCCATGGAATGCATTACTAGACCATATTCCAAGACTGTATGATATAATAAACTCATTTAAAAATCATAATAAAGCATAATGCTATTGTGAATTCACAAACGCTACAATTCAATTAAGTAAATATATGCAATGCAGGTTTAATATGCGCTTTTATTTATTTTTATGCGTGTAGGTTAGAAACATGCGTCTCATAGTGACTGTGTTCACAGTAAATGCTGCTCCACACAAACAGTTATCATTTACATGTGTGGAGCTTAATGATTTGAAAGGTAAATCATTTATAAACTTATGTTAACGTGAGAATACGTCGATATCTTTCTCAATATGCTAACTGTTCAATTTCAAAATAAAAACTTATGTCCTATCTATGATTTAAAGCTGTTTACACTATCATATGAATTTGCTGTACAAATAAAAGCAATGATATATGTCATTCACCCTCCTCTTTCCATGATGCATGCGTCACAGGTTTTGTGGTGCTGAGCCTGTTTTTAAACTCAACATATCCTCACAACGACAAACTCAGATGACATCAGCGGCTCAATCTCATTATTCAGTGTTCCTGCCTCCACTCTGAGCTCACTATCGCTGTCACAGGTCAGCAACACATGACGAGAGGCCTGTGAAGCACGCACATCTCTCCCCAGGGGGGCATAAGATGGCCCAGAGTGTTGACGAACGCTTGAATATTTCATGCTTTCTCTTGGATGAGGGACAAAAACCAAAAGAAGCGCATACAGCACACCCGCTATCCATCAAAAGACACGTATAATACACAAACGCACACGTAGACTTGATCATCATGATTTCAGCCAATTAAAAAGAAACCCAATAGGGCTGGAACCATTGTCAGGGGTTTGCTCACCTCTAACACACACATTAACATCTGTGTGAAGCTGTGCCTCTGAGCCAGGTGTCAGCTTTCACATGGATAAATCAGGGTGTAATGGAGAGAACTTGTCCCATGCAGCACGTAGAGGGAAAAAAGGATGAGGGCCATGCCCAGGGCAGAAGCCATCCGCAACCATAGATCAAAAGCCTGACTCAAACATGTGCCCTCCATCTTTCACAGGGACCATGAACACAACCACGAGAGTGCAGAACAAAGCACTGCAGACAGGTTTTTGAACATTTTACCTGACTTGAACCCTAATTATTGGCACAATAAGTGCACATGATGTCCCTGCAGTATACTGGCCAAATGTTCAGTTATACGTGTAAAAAATACCTAAGACCACATTTACACCTGGTTTTGACATCTGTTTTGGACACACAGATTATGCTACTATGGGAGCAGGCAATATACCGGTAGACATGATTAACCGGTAGAAATTTGTCAAGCGGTAGAGATTTTGAACTATTGTCTTTATCGCAGTTGCATGCTCACGTAACGCTGCAGTGCTACGTGGTCATGAAAACTTAGTTTTACACGTGTTTTTAAGCATTGCATTTTAAAAAACAAGTGATTTTAAGCCGTTAATTCACAATAAGCAGCGAAATAGAACTCATTATATGCATGTGCTGTCTATAAAGCACGGGAGTATTAAACAGAGTTATTTTTGCCACTTTATAGGCCTAGAATGGTTAAATACACACAATGGTTAAATGTCAAAATGGCCGCTTTTACAAGTATCCTCATAAACACAGTAATTTAGGTCTTACGTGAAAGCAAACAGCTTAGAAAGAAAACATGTTGAACAGTATATTGGATTCGGGCAGCTTTTAAAGTGACAGCAGTCTAATATTCCTGCTGTTGGTCATTCATGTTAATCAAACAACAAAAGAGAGAAAATTTCTCACTTCTTTTTACTAAATCACTTTTGTAACTTTAATAAGAAGAAATGTGTATTTAATTTACACAGTTAATTTACAAGAATATGCAGTGTTTTTATACATTTGATTACTTTATACAATGTATGTAGAATGTACACTCTAAAAATTGTTGGGTTATTTTATTGGGTTGTTTGTAATATTTTAACCCAGGTGCTGAGCAGTTTTTTTGGACTCTAAAAATGCTGGGTTATTTCATTAAACCCAAATGCTGGGTTCAGCTTGTCGGGTCATTTTACTGGGTTATTTTTAATATTTTTTACCCAGGTGCAGGGTAGTTTTTCTGTAACTAAGCTGCTGGGTTATTTTTTTTCTATCCAGCTGCTGGGTTGAGCCTGCTGGGTAGTTTTTGTGTTACCCAGCCACTGGGTTAATGTCTGGGTAAATCTCACCGACAGCTGAAACTATACACCCCTCCCCTCCCTGCAACAAAACTACCTAGCTTCTGAGTTACAACAGAGACTACAGAAATACAGTCAGTGCGAGAGCAGTTCTCAGCACCGAAATCTGATGCACTTCTTTAGCGAAATACAGGTTTGTATACATTTTTTATCATTTATAAAGTCTAATGTGCTGTAAATTATATTATTTTACTAAACGCAACATAACAAGGATAAGATCAGTCAATTGCGTCAGCAGTGATGGTTTCGCATGATGGAAACACCTTTTGCCTTGCATAACATGAACTGATTTTATTAGATATAATTCAATATTTATTCTGCATCTTTCAGCCACGAGAAAGATGTTTTATTTAAGTCAACTAAACAATAGTTGACTTAAATAAAACAACCCAGCATGTTGAGTAAAACAGTTAACCCAACCAGCTGGGTCAAAATAACCCAGCATGTGTTCTGTCCAATATCTACCCAGCGCTGGTTTGCCGAATAACCCAAGTTGGGTAGTTTTTAACCCAGCATTTTTTAAAGTTGAAATATTTCTTTTTTATTTGTTCTACTGTTTTGTTTTTGTTTTTTTGCCCTGTTGTAATTAGTGTCTTATTCTTTTTTTTTTAATTGCTGACTGTTTACTTGTCTTCAGTGAGCTTGAGTTTTTTTTTTTTTTTTTTTTAGGCTTATTTTTTTGTGATATTGACAGTGGTGAGAAGCATTATGAAATTTCTATGGTATCAAAAATTTTGATATCATAAAGTCCAAAAATAACTATATTGTGATATATATTGTTACCGTGAAATAAAATAACTCATACTGTGATATTAGATTTTGGTCATATCTCCCACCCCTAACAATTTTGTGCTTTGAAACCTTCTAGAATCCTATTTTGTGCTTTTTTGCAGTTTAGCAACATGCATTTCCCCGAGAATCTGATTAAAAGTGGTCACAATATAATATATATGTCTTTTTAAAAGATACTATGTTAAAGAAATATCCACATCAGGCCTACTGTGCGACAACTACAACATACAGTATGTAACTTCTGTCATATGTATCTGCTATACAAGTAAAAGCCTTTGAGTTTGTGATTAAATTCTAATATTTCAACTCAAAAGCTAATAATTCAATTATATTCTGTTTAATTTGGTTATATTTTAATTATAAAGTCCATTTTACTCATATATGAAAAAAATTACTCTCTCCCTGTTAATGCTGTACAATTCATACAAGGCAGTGATCCAGAGTGATTAAATCTGGTAATTTGTCTTTTCACACAGATAACATAAATTTTATTACCAGGTGTGAACAAGCTTAATAAAAAAACTAAATTACACAGGATGTAATGAGTCATGAGGAGAATTTCAGCATATCTCCAAAATAATTCACTTTCTCACAGCCCGAAGATGCCACTCTATCATTCACACACCACAAACATTTTCCCTCCTAATTGACAGTGTAACAAACCGTTTGAAGGCTGAATTAATTTGCCTCCTTCACAAAAGAAACATAATAACCAATTCAGTGGACTTTAAATGTGTTTGACACTCTTCGCCTAAAAAAAGTCAAGATGTTTCTGCTGGCTTTCATTGAGTCGGTGCCACAGTCAGTGCACTGGAACCATAGTGTTTCTGAATTATGTACTCTAATAGAACTGTCAGTTTACCAGATACCACTTGAACCAGACTTGGTATCCAATATAAGTCCAACTAGGCTTGTCCTTGTACAGCCAAATTGAAGGTCTGTCCTTCTTAGCAAAATGACCACTATTCTCTAAGTCATCCAGAGACGTAACTCCATGTCTGGTATAGGAGTGTCTGCTTGTTATTGAAGATTAATATCTTTTCTCAGAGATTCAGGCTCCATCTGAAGCATTTAGTTTGGGAGGAGCTTCCTGACAATCCTTCCATTTGGCATATTACCACAATCAATGGACAGTCTGTCAGGCCTTGTATTTTAAATACATAAGGAAGTTGTTTGAATGATTTATTAAAGATGATGTCTGGAGATTAGTATGTAGAGTAAGTCACAGCATCCTTTGCGAAATCCATTATGGATGACAGCTAAACTTACATTACTCTCTCCTTCAGTCGTTCAACATTCAATACTTTATTACCATAACAACAATCCCAGACATCTCACCGCTGTAACCCATAAAATGCGATGTATTTCCATATAAAAGGTGACCTTATTGCTTGTGTCTTGCCATATTAATTGCATATCTAGTGTAGAGTAAACTAAAACTAATTAGAATGTCAACAGCATGTTCAATATTGTTCCTGGTGATTAACCTTCTGGTAACCTCTACGAGTGGAGTCGGCCTGGCTGATGCTTGTGAACGTGGAAGGACTGCAGTTTTCACCCATTTGCTGAGGTGGGCTAATGGTGACAGCTCTGACAAATGGGGCAATGTGGCAAGACCCACTGAGACTAGTGTACAATACTGCAAACACCGAATAAGTTCAGCATAAACACAACAGCTTTTGAGTTTTCTGTTACTGCAAACATATGGAGAAACATATTTCATAGGTAAGCATAAACTATATGTAGAAATGTAGATCTAAAATAAAATGTAGTGTCCTGTTGTCACAAACTCATAGTAATTTGTACAAGTTAACCTTATAGTTGACTTACTGTATATGGATATCTGCACAAGAACCAATAGATTGCTCAAGTTCTTCAAGTGAGCCAGATTTAAATATGCAATATGTAGGCTTTAATATATAATGCACAAATTATATAGACTACTTTCATGAGCTTTCTGTTATTTTGCAGCATGATAGCCACAGTTGCTATTAATTTTGTTCAATGGAAAAGAGCAGATGAGAAGATGACAGAATTGTCATTTTGCAATCTAACCTAACAGAACATTTTGTTCCTGCTGCTGTTTACATGCTGTGCAGCACATTTCAAACATGTGCTTGTTCACATGAAAGCTTGTTCTCGACAGATTCAAATGAAATCCCTGGTTAGAAAAAAATTGGACTGCCGAAAGAGGTGCCAGAAAATTCATTTACAGTACCTTCCAGTAATATTGGTAAATGTGAGCAAAGGAGGCTGTGAAAATAAATCTGCATTGTTTATCTTTTTGACCTTTCATTCCAAAAATTCACAAAATTCTAACTTTTCATTGAGGTAAAACAATTGAAAGTGGGGAGAAACTCATATTATTAAACAAATGTTTTTGTTTTTTTTCCAATGCATGTTGGTCACAATTATTGGCACCCCTAGAAATTCTTATGAGTAAAAAAATTTGAGTAAAATATCTAATTCATATTTACATTTTTTAGCACACCAGGGTGACTAGAAGCATGAAACTGTCCAGCCATGACTGTTCCACAGGATTATAAATACGAGCAAACGCAGAGGCCAAATTCCCTTTAAGCATCCATCACAAGGAGTGAAACCAAAAAATATAGTTCTGATGTACAGAACAAGACTGCTGAGCTTCACAAAATAGAAAGTTGCTATAAAAAAGAGCTAAAGCATTGAAAATTATTAGGAAGTTCCAATCAACTGAAGATGTTACATATCTGCCTGGAAGAGGATGTGTGTCTATATCGTCATAATGAATGGTGAGGAGGAAAGTCTGAGTGTCCAAAAAGTCTCCAAGGATCACAGCTGGAGAATTGAAGAGATCAGATGAATCTTGGGGTCAGAAAGTCTAAAAAAAATATCAAACAGCCCCTACATCACCACACGTTGTTCGGGAGGGTTTCAAGAAAATTCCTCCTCTCTTCTCCAAAAAACAAACTCCAGCATATTCATTTGTCAGATATGACCGGAACTTCAAACAGGACTGGCTTCTATGATCAGATGAAACTAAAAGAGCTTTCTGGTGGGTTTGGTGCAAACAGGGATAAAAAGTACCCCACGCCCATGGTTAAATATACTGCTGGGTCTTTAATGTTGTGGGCCGATTTTTCTGTCAGAGGTCCTGGACGTCATGTTTAGATACATGGCATCATGGAATCTATCAAATAACCAGCAGATAAAAAAATCAAAACCCAACTGCCTCTGTTAGAAATCTTACACTGGGCCGTAGTTGGATCTTCCATCAGGATAATGATCCAAACAAACAATCTTCAAAATCAACAAAAAATGTGTCACAAATGAAGCTTCTGCAATGGCCGTCCCAGTTCCCTAAGCTAAACCCTATAGAAAATGAGTGTAATGAACTGAAGAGAAGAAGCACCAACATGGAGCTCGGAATCTGAAGGATCTGGAGAGATTCTGTATGAAGGAATGGTCTCTGATCTCTTGTCAAGTGTTCTCCAAACTCATCAGGCAATATAGGAGAAAATATATGACAATACAGCTCCGTTGCAATAATTGGGCACCAATTATTGTGAACTAGAGAAAAACATTTATTTCATAATGAAATTTTCCCCCCAATTTCCATTATTTAGCCTCAAAGATAGACTAGAATTTTGTGAATTTTTAAAATGAAAGATCAAGAGGATAAACAATGCAGATTTATCTTGACAGCCACCTTTGCTAATATTTACCAAGGGTGCCAATATTATTGGATAGTACTATACTCATCCTCATGTGAACCACATATAGGCCAAAAGTAAAACATGTTTCTCCAGAAACTAATTACATCTTGTTCATCCATGTGTGTTGATGTATTAAATATTTTGGCTTATTCACTGATGTTTTCTGCTGTCAGTAAGCGTGAAGTACTTTCAGCTTCATTTAACACATTTTACCATGGTTAGCTAGTTTCCAAGCCTGGCCAAGATGTTCCTTTCTTATGCTTTTAAAGGGGTTTTGGCCACTTGTCAGTATGTCAGTCTAGGAGTAGAGCTAACCGACTAGCCAAACCAAGTAAACATCAGCTTAAAGGGACAGTTGACCCAAAAATACAAATTCTGTCATCATTTACTCACCACAAGTTGTTCCAAACCTGTATGAGTTTCTTTCTTCTGTTGAACACAAAAGAGGATCTTTTGAAAAATGTTCATAGCAAACAACAACATAGCACACTGACTTACAGTGGACAAAACACGTTTCTCAAAACATATTTTTTATAAAAAATAAAAAAGACATACACTTTTAAAAACAAAGGTTACAAAAGGGTGTTTTTGCAGTGATGCCATAGAAGAACAATTTTTGGTTCCTCAAATAACCTTTCAGTGAGCAGTTCTTAAATAAACCTTTTTGAAGAACATTTTTTAAAAATCTAAAAAAAACTTTTCTACTATAAAGAGCCTTTTCTGCATTTGAAAGGTTCCATGGATTTTTAAGGTTTTTCATGGAACCATCGATGGGAATAAAGAGCCTTTATTTTTACCGCTTCAGAACAACATGAGTGTGTGTGTAAATAATAATGACAGAATTTTCATTTTTGGTTGAACTGTTCATTTAACATAAGTTTGGTCAAGCTTGGGGAACAGTTAGGCTACCTTAAACCAGTATAGACCAGGTTGTTCCACCCTGTTTAACTGGTCTTTTGGGCAGAGAAGTACTGGCAGCACTTTTTCGTGACCTTCCAAAAGTCGTCGTCTTGAATATTTTAGCAGACAGTGTCACCAAAGAGTCAACGAATCAATCATTAGGTGACAAAGGAAACCGAATATGTCTTCAGTAGCCTTCATCATTTTGAAATAATTCACCAATCCCCCCATCCAGACTCCCTCCCTCCTTTCCGACCATCTGCAGGTGTTCTCATACTGCTGCTCACAGCTGTCAGCTCTCATGGTCGAAGATGAATGAGGTTTTCACCCATCCCGTTCGCTCTCTCTCTCCATGTCTTATTTCTTCTCCCTCACAAACACTGCCGAGGGAGTATGTATGTGGGTGACTGTCATTGTGCTGCGGTGGATATGATTCACAGAGCTCTCCCACGTCTTCTGATGCGGTAAAATGATCATAAAAGAGATTTAAAGAAGAGGGCAAAAGACAAACAGCTGCTCTGTGAGGCTCAACTCCTCACAGTATGTCTAAGAGAGGATACACAGCCCTCTGGGACAGGGTTTATGTCATATATGATTGTGTTTGCTCCTAATGGTGATGTCACTTCCATATTTCACCCTAACAGTCACATCCCCTGATCTACATCTCGAGGTCCCTGTCATGTCACAATACTTACTGTGAGGTTTTAACCTCCTGCAAAGAAGCAGACACATACAGCTCAATAATAAAATATTCCAGGACTTTCTTAGACACTGCTGTTTACATAAGGTCAGACTTTTCTTTTCTCAGTTGATTTTTAGAAAATCTGCCAAATCGATTTAAACATGGTAAACTGTGTTAAACGAAGCTGAAAGTACTACATGCTTACTGACAGCTGAAAGCAAAGGCAACCAAAACTAAGCATATAAGAATAATTTCCGAGGGATCATGTGCCACTTAAAGGGACAGTTCACCCAAAAATGAAAATTCTGTCATTGATTACTCACCTTCATGTCGTTCCAAACCTGTAAGACCTTTGTTCATCTTTGGAACACAAATTAAGATATTTTTGATGAAATCCTCGAGCTTTCTGACCCTCCATAGACAGCAACACAACTGACACATTAAAGGCCCAGAACGGTAGCTAGTTAGTATTCACCGCATGTTCACAAGAGTATGCCGAGGACACATGCTTGTGGAGCCAGCGTTCTGACGTCAAATCCGGATGTGCTACGCTTTGTTTTCAAGCAGAGGAATGCACACGTATGTGTCATGGTACTGTCATGAACTCATGTCGAAGACTGACAAAGAAGGGTAGAAATTGTTGAATAAAGTCATTTTAGTTTTCTTTGTGCACAAAGGGCTGGTTTTACTAAACTGGGCAAATTAGCACGAGAGCGCAATTTCAAAACAGCGCTGATGGGAGGGAAAATTTCTGCAGGCAATTTACTAAGAATGCACAAATTAAAGAAACACAAACGCAACATCTCATTTAGGTATCGACCAACGCAACATATCAAGCACAGCGCAAATTAGCGTAGTCGCAAATAAAGAATGAAGAAATAAAGAAGCCACAGTATGTTGAAAAGAACTGGAGGCCAAAAAATGAAGGTTTGTGAGAAGTTTTAATAGTTTCATAATGTCTAGTTGAGGGTTTGTCTTTTATTTCTTGAAGTAAATGTAAGAAAAACATGGAAAACAATAGGTTCAAATAGTGTTTTTTTCTGGCATTCCAAATAAATTAATACATGTAGAAAAAATCCTGTCCCGTCCGCCATGCACTCTCTGTTCTCTGCGGTGCCTCCTCTATAGCAACAATAACTGCAGCCATTTCAAGTGCAAAATAGTTTAAGACATGCTTTTTGGGCGTTAAATAATGGCACAAATGCCAGTAAATTGACGAGCGCAAACATTAGTAAAACGCGCTGTGATTCATTTGAATACTCTCCCCCCATAAATTTGGCGTCTGAAAGGGAAACTCCTACAAATGCATATTCAGTAAGGTCAGGTGCAAAAACTGAAAAACCATGTACATGCCTTTTCAGCGCTAATTGTTCACTGTGCATCTTTATTAAAACCTGACAGTACAATTTTAATGCCAAAAGATGGTTTGCGCTGGTGCAAGCTGTTGGTAAAGCTGGCCCAAAATGTATTCTCGTAGCTGCATAAAATTCCAGTTGAATCACTGATGTCACACGGACAATTTTAACAATGTCCTTACTACCTTTATGGACCTTGAACATGGTAGTTGCATTACTGTCTATGCAGGGTTAGTAAACTCTTGGATTTCATCACCTTAATTTGTATTATGAAGGTCTCACGGGTTTGGAACGACATTAAGGTGAGTAATTAATGACAGAATTTTCATTTTTGGAGTAATGATGCTTAAATATCACAGGAATAAAGGACGTTAAAATATATATTCAAATAGAAAACAGTTATTTTAAATTGTAACTAGACAGTAAAGTTCGTAGACAAACTGTAAGTCGGCTTGAAAAAGCCTAGCCAGAAAGTTTTTAAAAGTTTTTAATGTTTAATGGTTTTCAGTTTGAAATATAATTTTATTTATTATATATTATATATTTTTTTCTGTTTTTAATAATATTTCCCAGTATTACTGTTTCTACTGTATTTTGATCAAATAAATGCCACCTTAGTGAGCATAAGAGGCTTCGTTTAAAAACATTCTGAAAAATCTTGCCGAATGGTAGCATACATACTCACAAACTCATTTACAAACACAAACATCATGAATAGGGTCTATATATAACATACGGACGTCCCGCAAGCAGTTTATCAGTGACAGTGCCCATCACTCCCATTCATCTCCCAAACAGAATGCAGCCGACATGACAGCCAGCAGAGGCTCCATTTGCTGACAGCTCTGACCTTCTTCGATTAGACATTTCTATTTTCCTTCCATCCCTCCCTCTCTCTCTTTTTCTCTGGGGGGGTCAGTCCCTAGGTATAATACGCAGTGTTGACAGTGAAGTATGACAGTTAAGAGTTCGACCTTGGGCTGCCGTTTGCAGCCGGAGTCGCACACACTGGAAGTGGCCGATGTACTGATGACCTTGCTATCATATTTCAAACCTCCAGCACTCACAGATGAGCATGTGAGAAGATTTCATTTCCAGAGGACAGACTCTATTTTTTAGTGTCAGTGGACACGCATCCCATATGACATGGCGCTAACGTGAGAGAACGTTTACTGGAACAGACAGTGTGTGGAACTTCTGGAACCTTTTATCCAACTTCAGAGCTGTCACAACACGGCTAATGATTTGGGATTTCTGGCAGACTGCAGACACTTGAGCTTTGGTCCCTGTGTGCTATCTTTATCTCTGCTGAGAAAACGTGTACAAGCATACGGAAGGGAAAATGTAAAGAAATTTAACAAAGAAAACAAATGGCCTACCAACAAGACTCCAACAATATTACATTCATCTGCAATCCAAACTATTTTCTCTATGGAGTAGTTGGTTAGCTAGCTAGCATCTATAGCATCTACAATGTAACGTCTTCTATTTTACGCTTTCTGTGATCACAATCTTTGTTCTTCTGATTAGCAAATTAACTTTTCTATCATGAATTGATGTAAAAAGAGAAGGACCACAAAGTGATATAAGAGACACAGAGAAGCACTTAAATGTTGACATATTCAGTTTAGTGGTCATTATATAAAAATATTTGATTGTTCAAAACTGTGTTTGACCAAATCAGAATTAAGTAGGGATCCAATTAAAATTCTGCCTGATAATGGAAAAGCAAGCAATTATCCTCATGCTATGGCTACTGGGCTTAGGCACAACAATTTTGGTCAATATTTAGATCAAAATTATTCAGCACCATTACCCACTGACTTTATAGAAAAAAAAAAAAAACATATATAAACATATAAAAAGATATAATATATTTAATTAACTGAAAAACTTAGAAAAACCTTTAGAAACGTAAAAAATGAAAAAAAAAAAAAAAAAAAAACCATAAAAAACACACATACACACACACTAACACACATATTGTAATAAAAAATATCTAAAAATAATAAATGAAAATAAATTAAATTACAAAAAATGCTACATTGTATTGCACATCCACAGTGCATCTTAATTTTTATATTCATTTTTATTTATATATGTGTGTGTAATATGTCAAATAATAAAATATATATAATATATATATATATATATATAGATATAGATATAGATATAGATATAGATATACATAGCATATACAATTACACACATTTAAATAAAAAACTATAAAAATTATCATGAAAATAAATTAGATCAGAAAAGATCATCTACATCGTATTGCACTCCCATGGTGCACTGCAAAAAATGACATATTTTAGTATAGTTTATTTTTATTTTTATTATTTTTATATATTGAATTAATGATTTGCAGTTTTCAGTGTAAACTACTAAACATTTATTCAATATAAAATATTTGACCTTTCAAAGTGTATAAAAATGAATGTGTTGTATTAAAAACACTAGACAAATCATTACTTTAATAGTTTAATTTAAAATAATCATTTTAGATCATTACAAAATTGTTACTGACAATTGTCATTTGATTAATAACCTTTCTCTCAATAAATCAAAATTGTTACTTTAGGCATCACAACATATAAATATACAGTATGAAATTATATTACACATTAGTTTTGAGATTTGCTAAAGATTACATTTAACAGTGTTAATAAATTATTAGTGTTATTAAACAACAATTTGTAAGTTTTAAGAACAAAAGTAAATGTTAGATAATGCAAATGTGATCTAAATGTCGTGAGCATGAGTAGTAAAATATCCATTATCATCTGATATTTCCAACACAGATGGATCTTTTTTTTCCCTGATAGCTGAAATGGCACCTAACTATATGTTTGCTTTAGAATGAAGCACTCCAGAGAGCAAAATAAACTAAAATAAAATAAAATGTATAATAAAAAATAACAATAATAAAAATAAAATAATAAATAATATTAGAAAACCTATTCAGTATCTGTAGACTTTGTTCAAGTTATTTTTCCTTTTTCATATTCATCTCGCTTTGCTTTCACTGTTTATTTCTTATAAAGGTGATTGCAGTGAAGGAGAGACAGCCTGTAATTAGACAGTCTGCTCAGTCTTCACGTGAACTGTGAGTGGCCCTCCCATTGGGGGCCGCCGGCCCAAAAAGAGCAGGAAGACCTTCTGAGTGACAGGCAGGTCAGCCAACCCTCGAAACACATTCTTCTTACAGACCTATTAATGAGGCTTTTCGATTCATCGCAGTGCCGACAGATGCCTCTCCAGGGGCTGAGGAGAAATGAGACCCTTTATTCATGAGGCCAAGAGAACCATATTGATTAAATGAAGCAACAGAGCTGCTAACATAATGCTGGTGGAATTATTACATCATCCAGGGGTTACAGAAGTCTTTCAGATTATTCATACAGTCACAGTGAGAGTTATTCTAGTAAATAAATCAACTTGGCCAAATTTCAGCTCTATATTTCCAAGAAATCTCTGTTTTTATCCTTGAAATGTACACAAAGTAGTTCAAAAGACCACAGAAGTCAGGGATACGCCTCAAATAGGTATACGTCCCGCTGTGAGAAAGCATCAGCACACATAATCAATTCCACATCCCTCCCTGCCTCTTTCCCCGTATCTCAGTCTCTCAGAGGCTGGCTCACATACTCAATTAAGAAGATTAACATCAAGCAAGAGGGGAAGTGTGTGCTGAGTCTCTCTGACTGGCTGTGGAAAAAAAAAGGGAGGAAGGAGCCAGGCCATCCACTCTGAAGGAAATCAATGCAGAAACACACCCCGAGCCACAGACAGTGCAGGGCGATACCTATCGGCCGATGTGACGGCCACGCATTACAAGAACGATAACACTAATCTTTTCCAGCAAACTGTTGCAAGTGGAGGCTTTTGGAGAAAAAGACACCCATGTCGGAAAAGAAATAAGTGTGTTTTCCAGATCATTCGGTGAAAAGAAAATAAAGATGTCATCTAAGATGCATGGCCATTCGCAATGCATTTCCACAAGGAATACTCTGGTAATCATAACAACTGAGCTGAAAAACTGCTTTTCTGTGACAGACGAATACTGTATGGTAAATTTCAGCCAAGCATGTAACATTTCCTCAAATTATCTTTCAAATATTTCTTCCAGGATTAAATCTGATAACAGTAATACACTGTATAGTTCAAGTTGACATTTTTCTCCTGCCACTACAAGTACTAACAAAATACAAAAATAAAGACAGTATGCAAGGGATAATCAACGGTTTGCCGTGCATTAAAGGATTTTTAATGCACGATGCGGGGGCAAAGAACCACCTGACGCGAGTGCATTTAAAATCCTTTAATGCACGGCAAGCCGTTGATTATCCCGCTCATTCCATGGTCATTTGCCAAGTTATAGACAAGCTAAAACTAGCATTGCTCTTTGCTGCGCAATATTTGACCGAATGGTTAAAAATGAGTTATTTTAGTCAGTTACGGCATGTTACTTTTAGCATTCTGCTCGTTTTAAATCAGACACAGAGATGAAACAGTGAGGTTAGATCCCATATATTTAAATGAATTATAGGATTTATTTCAATTATTTATTGATCGAGAGAGAGAGAAACAGAGAGTTGACAGTTGTGTGTGCGTAAATAAATGAGCAATATCACACCAGTAGCCATGCAATATGGCTGTATATTGGCACAGCTGTGTGTCAGCGAGGCCGCAGGTAATCACAGCGTGCCGATATACAGCCATATCATAGAGCTACGAGTGTGATATTGCGTTTATACAACAGTTTCACTGCACAAGTGTGTATATGCACAAGAAACAATGGAGTGTCTATAAAAATCCTGTTTTGTGCAAAAATACTTCCTTCTGCCATGGATTCAAATCTCAGTTTGACAGTTTAACAGCTGAGCCCAAGCCTCCATTACTAATTCAAAACATCACTTTACAATTAGTAAAGGAGTAATGTTGAGTTGCTTCAAGTGTGATTACCTACATCTGATACAGCATTCATTCTTCTCATATCCACAATAAAACATGAGTTTGAATGTCTGCTGAAAAAAGGGATATCTTCGTCGTATTATCCTTTCATCTTTTAAGGGTGATTTCTGATGACAGCACTGCTCAGTGCATTTGTTGGCTGCGTCTTACAACGTGTTGTTAAAAGAAAAAAATCTTCCTTGTTTACAACCTCGTTTCAGCCTTGTTTAATATAAAAGTCTTTACTGCTCACTCACTCCTAAAAACAGTCTCTTGTCGCCATTTAATGGCAGAACAATTTAACTAAAATTACCATCACACACCATTTCCCAACTCTGTGCTCTGATACAGCATTAAAAATAAATATAATGTGATGAGATTTTGCCCTCAGCCAAAAATAAGATTTTAGATCATTTTGCCCTCAGCTCTGAAACAAATAATAGATTAACAAGACCAAAGACTGCTTGTTAGATTTACCCAAAATGAATTATATCTCATGTTTTACCACTATAGAGACTTCAAAGCCAGCAGCAAATTCCAGAAGATCTGGCCAAGCTGAGGCTTTTCTTGGTGGGTTCATGAGCACTGAATGGCCGCTGATGGCCTGGAGCTCACACGTCAAAAAACGTCGACGCAAATTTTCAAATAGACACTATCTTTATTAACAAACTGCATATTTGAACTATAAATGTACATTTTCACCTGAAAACCTCTTAAAATTACATTCCGTGACACAAAAACAGTAATATTTTTACAATTATAATGGATTTGGGCGTCCGCCATGACACTCGCTGTGAGAAGTACAGTACTGCAAGCAGAGTGATACAATTACAAACAGTGAAACAGCTGTTTTAGTTCTGTTGGACTTTAATATTGCGTTCTTATTAGCCAATTGAGAACTAGAAAAGACAGTTGTGTAAATATACTGTATATAGAGCTGGGATAATCGACAGTTTTTGAGTGACAACAGATAAATTAAAGATTTGTAATTCAAATTACTTAAAAATAGACAGAAATGAACTACAATCAATTGCAATGCATCCGGCAAAGCTCATGCATCATTATCAGTGTCTAATCCTAACAGCAGGAGTGAACATGCTAAATAAAGTTGGTTTGTTTTTGTTTTGATTTCATCTGTGCTCTTCGCTCCTCTCATCCTTGAGTATCAGAGAAGCATGTGTGAGCTGAGAGCAGAGGCTAATTGCAAATCAATAGGCTGCAGTTGTTTCCTACGATTAGAGAGTGAAAAAACAAGCTTTGCGGCCTCACCACGTGGCAGCTGGCATGTGAAAGAGCCATAATCATCTCCACCCTTGCTCGTCATGAGCAATTAAGCTTTGGATCATGGAGCGATCCTTATCACCCTAAGACAGACCGACCCATGAGGCCACGGACAGCCACACACACACAAACACACAAACGCACACTTCTATAGAGGCTCTCAGTAACACTTATACATATAAATGGAAAATATAAGATGTGATACTAATGGATAGCTAAAGGGATGATTGGGAAATGAGAGTACTGCAACCCACAATCCATCACACCACATGATCTCTACTTCTATATATACGGTATGTGCCGGGAATATACGTTAAATGGGGCATTTATCACAGAAAATATGTCAGTTTCCATTTCTGCTGCATGAAGATTTAGTACCCTCTGCAACTGAAGCGCAGATCTCATGTTAAACAGAGGACAATAACGTGTAGCTGTCTTCTTATCAATGTTGTTTATGGATGCTTTAATAAATTGACACTCACTTAACAACAAATAAAGATATAAGCTGTATTCACTATAGAAGCTCCTCTCACAGTTTACTTGCTGGCCTTTCCACCTTCCTGAATGCAAATCAAAGGCTTCTGTCACGCACTGCCTCACAACCAATGCATTTACACTTAATTATAGTTTTTTTACAGGATAGAGTGGACAGGAGCAGTAATCTCTCTAGCTGTTGTGTAAACAGATCCAGTTACACCATGGAGATAAGCATTTGTACAAGAGCTCAAGTATTTAGTTTATAGTATTTTGTAGGGATGTAGTAATAATACATTTTTGGCCATTACCAATAAACATTATTTTCACATGATGGACGCTTTTTAAAATGTATTTTAACATAGGCGATTAATTTTTCCAGTTTAGCGGCATTAAAAATATTTAAAGGGGTCATCGGATGCAAAGTTCACTTTTACATGTTGTTTGAACATTAATGTGTGTTGGCAGTGTATGTACACATCAACCCTATAATGATAAAAATCCATGCAGTAGTTTTTAATTAATCTGTAAAAATAATATCCCCTTTTTAAATCGAGCCATTCTCAGATGCTTGTTGGTGTGGCGTCACACCGACAGAGAGTTGATTGACATGAGCTTTTACCTCAGATCAGCTGTAACAGTCCAACCTCCACTGAGCAGAGCTCATTAACATTTAAAGCGACCTTGACCAGAACCTTGAGCTGATTTTGGCAAGGTAAAAAAGGTGTTGTTTTACACAACCATTGAGAATTTTTAACCAAAGTATATTACAGACTTTTCATTAAGACCCTAAAGAATCATATCAACTTGTGGAAAATGGGCATCCGATTACCCCTTAATGCGGTTAATGCACGGACGGGGCTAGGGTTGGCCACCCCACTGACAACTGCTGCTTCTGTCTTGTTTCATACCAGAAGTAACCTGCTCTGTCTTATCTGTCAGCATGTTGTCAGTTTCCTCGTTGCGTGAGAACATGATGTGTAGCGTGAGAACGGCATAGTTTGTCGGACATAGCAACAGTATCTAAGGAGGGCTGATTTTTGTGAAGAGTCAGTTATACTGTAATTCTGAATGGCTATTGTCAATGGTTAAATACTAGGAAAAAAAGAACAATTTCCTAAAGACATGAGTAATACTGGTATCAGTGACACTCACCATCAGTCATATTTAACAAATATTAAAAATATACTGTCTTTATGTTGTTTCTACATTCATTTAAAGATCGAAAGTGTAAAAATAAAATGAATAAAAAGTATATTTAAAAACTTCAACGTTACGTGGAATTCATCATGATTAATCGCAGTTAATTTCAGAAAAAATGTGACAGGGCTAATTATTTGTGCTTAAGTAGCTATTTAAAAAAAATGAATCTGTAACGCTTTACTAAAAATGTTGAAAAACAAGAATTAACTATGAGCAATTTATTTTATAGCATTTATTACTTTTAATGTTTGTTCATGTTAGTCTAAATGCATTACTGTGAACCAAGAGAACTTTTAATTAATTAAAAAAAATGTAAATGTAGAAATTAACATCAACTAAGATTAATAAATGCTGTAGAAGGTTTGTTCATTGTAAGTTCATCTTAACTAGAAAAATTAACCTTATTGTAAAGTGTTACCAAAAATTCCAAATGAATTCAGAATATTCAGTTTTTAGTGTTGTTAAAAATTAACTGTAAGTGAGCATTCAATAATGGCAAAGGTAATCTGAATGTAAAAATAGTAGAAATGAGCATGTACAATATATGCAGGGGTGCCCATGAGTTTTTTAGTCTGGTTCTCATAAGAGAGATTTGGTTTGCACACTGCACATAGCATGACCCCATTAAATATAACTTTAAAAAAATTAATTAATAATAGTAATAATAATAATAATATCATTGGACTTAATTCATTTATTTAAATAAAATAATAAACAAAATAATACTATTATATTTAAAAATAAAAAGGGAGTATTAAATAAAAAAACAATTATTTTATAGTAAACTTAAAAATAAAATGATAATATTTACTGTTTTTTGTATGAATTCATCATTTTCAAACCTAAATTAGCAAGCTTTTATGTTGGTGGGTTGTCGGCAAGTAAGTATATGCGTTCCCGTGTTTAGTGCTTCCGATTCAAGTGCGTTCAGAGAAGAGCATTTGCAATCCGCTTTAAAAATGTCAGCGAATAGCCTAGAATTATGTTTTCATTTTGAACAGAAATCTTTACAGTATTACAGTTTGTTGATTTAAAATGGTAATTGTGCATTAACAGCTGTCAACCATGTCAGTACACAAACGCACACTCTGAACGTATTTATACAGCGCATGGAGACCACTTATGTGCACCCCTGAATATATGCCAACATGCATAAAAAATATCTAATATCAGCTGATAACCAAAGTATATGTCACCAATATATTGTGCATCTCCAATAGAATATATGTTGTTATTTTTTAAGCTACATATTCACTATATTTGTTTGAGAATTGGGTAAAAATATTGGGTACGTCATCCTTAATATCAGTGTAAGATACATTACTGCAGCTGCTGCAAGCACATTGAAATATCAGCAGCATATTTTATATCAGACAGTTGGTTGGTCCCACTCTGCCTCCTCTTTAACAGAGTATGGCATGCTAAACAATAAAAAGTTCATAAGTATGTGTAAATAAAATTTTATGGAAATTAAATCATAAAAAATGCTATTAAGTTTATCTTGTGTGCACTCACTGTGCTATTAAAACAAAATTAAATATTAAGTAATATATTTTTCTATATATTTTAAACAGATTCCCGTTTGAGTCCACTAAAAATTATAGCTTTTCTCTGGGAAAAAATGGCTAATTTCCTCTGCAGAATCTATTTAATGATGAAAGCGAGCCAATACATTACCAAGGGAATATAGTTCCAGACCAAACAATCCAATAAAGACAAATCAGCAAAGCCCTGCCGACGGGCTTTCAGGATGTCAGATATTTCATAATCTGATTGTTGTGGGAGCAATCTAAGATATTTGATGTTGCGGCAAGATCTGACTTAGATTCATAACACTGACATTTCATGTTGCCATGTGGATTGTAGGGCATATTGAAAAGCAATTATTTCAGCACAGCACTTAAATGTGAACTAAGCAGTAATTTGTTCCACTTAAAGTTTTACAACTAAAGGAACAAAAAGAGCAAAGATGGTGGTATGCATTTCATGTACTTGAAGGGGGATCATGCACCAGCTGACAAACTATAGCGGTTGCTGACAAACAGCTTATTGAATTAGCTGCAAAGGCAACTTTTATGTTTTATTTTACATCAGTTTTATTTTAATAATTAATAAGTTTTAAATACATTTAGTCAATAATAACACCATTGTTATGAACCTTGTGACTTGTGCACACTGTGCTGTCTATTATAAAAGAGCACTTGGCTTTTAGTTGTTGTTTATCTTCCTTTGTGAAAGAGAGATGCGTTTGTCACAAATAGGCCATCTCCGTCTCTCATCCTCGTGATCAATCAATGAATATTTCATATGCCATGTGAAGTAACACATTAATTATTAACAGGGTCTGTTGCATAATCTCACCCAAAACACAGCATTTTTTCCTGCTTCTATGCCAGAAAATGTTCTTTTAACTCCAACATAAAGTCTGTTATCAATATGAAGGGTGTCATTCCTCCAAACATACAGAGTTCTGAAGAAGAAAATATCAGGTTAGTATTATTAGTATTATTCAGAGAAAACCAAACTGTATTCCAATTAACACATCTTAAAGAATTAGTTAACTTCCAGAACAAACATTCACAGATAATTTACTCACCCCTTGTCATCCAAGATGTTCATTTTCAAGATGTCTTTCTTTTATCAGTCATAAAGAAATCATGTTTTTTGAGGAAAACATTTCAGTCTATGATGCCCGTGAGTTTGAATTTCCAAAATGCAGTTTAAATGGGGTGCTATTATGCTTTTTCACTTTTTGATGTTTAGTCAGTGTGTGGTGTGTATCTTTAAGCACAAAAAAGATCTACAAAGTTACAAATCTCCTAAAGGGAGATATTTCGTTTTTAAAAAATCCCTTTTCAAGAAATACAGTGTTTTCTGCATGCAATGATGTCACAACAACGCCCATTAAAATATAATCAAATTAAATCCTGTCTACGGAAATTTGAATTGTTGGGGGGTGGACAGGTACGAGGTGGGGTATTCAATGCAGCGCGGTGGGTATAAACACAAGCATTGACTAGAGTGGCCGCTTCAGAGCAGTAACGCACCGCAGACGTGTGCAGTACAGGGGGTCGAAACACATGCCGAAGCCAAAATCTACTTTGGTTGCTGCGTCGGAGCCGTAACGTGCCACAGACATGTACAGTGTGTGGTAAGACATTTATTCTTCATACAGTGTAGATAGCTTCACTTGTAACGCAAGTGTTTTTAAAATGCATAACTTGCACTAGAATTGGCTAGGCTTATCAATGATGATGTTCTTTGATAATGTTAGGCTGCTTTTAGCCTTATGCTGGAGCTGGTTTCGGGCAATGAAACTAAGTATGTAAATCATTAAATAAATAATCACGAATAGCATAGTAAATCAGCATAGTATTTACTCACCCTCCATGCATCCTAGGTGTATATGACTTCCTTCTTTCAGACAAGTGCAATCGGAGTGATATTAAAACTTATCCTGCCACTCCCAAGCTTTAGAACGGCATAGACGGGTGTTTTTCTTCATCAGTCCAAAACAAGTCCAATAATATGCATCCATCGACGGCTCACACGGGGGGTCAATAAAGGCCTCCTGTAGTGAATCGATGCATTTTTGTAAGAAAAATATCCATATTTAAAACATAAGAATCACTTTAATCTATAGCTTGCGTTAACAGTTGTACACGGAACTTGCGTCCTAGACAAGAGGCATGGCAGTACTGTAACACCGTCTAAGCTGTTCGCCAATCGCAACGCAATGGAAGAGCTAACCAATCACAACACATTTCGTTTTACGGAAGGCGGGCATTCATTAAACCTGGAACTAATTGAGTCATTTGTGCCAGGCTGGGAGAAATGTATTGTAATAATGTAAATTATGTTAAAAACAATGCGTTTTTTTAAACCACCAAGCATGAAAGCATGTTCTAGTACACCACCAAAACAAAATCAAAACTTTGTAAAAGAGCATAATAGCACCCCTTTAAATGATCCCAGTCAAGGAAGAAGGGTCTTATCTAGCAAAACGATCAGTCATTTTCTTAAATAAATGAATGTTTATACACTTTTTAACCACAAATGCTCGTTTTGTCTAGCTCTGCGATGCACGTGTACTCTATGCACTCCGGTTCAAGACAATTAGGGTATGTCGAAAAACTCCTATCTCATTTTCTCCTCCAACTTCAAAATTGCCCTACATCCCTACATCTGCCTTCAAATGCAAGACATGACAGCGCTTGTTACTGTGTGTCATGTGCACGCTCTAAGGCGCAAATCATTCATTAGTCAGGAAAAAGAGCCACAGGCTTCCCCGAATTCAGCAACTCTAAATTCTATTATTGATACCGTGCACCAGTCTCCTAGGAAATGACTATTTTGTTCACAGGATGGAAATGGTGCTTATTCTTAAAGGTTTTATGTGATATTATAATTTTCCACACAAGCTAAACTAGCTATTATCAGTACTCTCATGGTACAGTATATTTCAAACTATTACGTGATTAATTGACATGTGCTGTAGGCATTTCAAATATAACTATATAACTCTCACCACTGAATATGTTCAGAAAAGAAAAACTGAGTGATGGAGACTTTTAGATAGGTGTAATAGCAGCCCAAAGGGCTTCTCACCCTCTGGAGCTGTTTCACCACCTTCTGGAGGCCCTGCAGATCCATCAGCACATCATGGCAAACAGAAGTGATGTCTGACTTATGGGGGCAGCTAAGGGAAAAGAAGCATGATAGAGAGATAGCCCTTCCTGGGAAAAAAAAAAACACACACACACACACACACAAAACACGATGTTATTTAGATATCTTCTTTGTCATTCAGAGATTTAATGAATGATACATAACTTTTTAGCCATGGAGATTTATGGAGAGCGTCTGCCTTTATGCATCCGAGTCATCTGTTTAATAAGCCTTGATTTATTTTATGCAAAACGAAGTGTTGTTTGACCCATGAAAACAGACAAAGCAATCAAGGTAGGTTAAAAGCAGTCTAGATTTTCCATGAATCACACTAGACAAGCCAATTAATTAGGTACTGTAAAAAAAGATAAATGTTTTTTAATAGAATACACTAGAAGATACTTCAGACAGATACCATAAAATCAGAGGCATGCGGTGGTCTTGTGAAATCAGGAAGCCCCTCGCTGCCTTTGGGTGTTTATTTATACACATTTAACAGTTACATGTTTCCTGTGTAAACATAATACCATATGTTAACTCCATTTGAGGTTTACACAGTTCATAAGTTAAATGCATTGAATCAACATTTAGCTGGTTACAGTATCAACAAGAAACTAATATTACGATATGATGTACAGGTATGTTTACATTCATTTAACATACTGTTTATTTCCTAATTTCTTAACATGTTTATGCTTTTTAAAGATCTTAACAATTCCTCGGAAGTAATACAATTACTTTATAAGCTTTTATTTGATACTATTAATAGTAGTTTTAGATATTATTATCAATTCACTTTGTCGTTGATCTCTTGATCCACCAACCGTTGATAAACAACGAATATGTCATCACAGGCACCTTTAATCACACAGGTTAATTTCAAATAATTGACATCGGAGTGTAATTACTCTAACTATTTTTAGCAGTTTAAGGCATTCCGGCCTGTTTTAATAACTACTTTCTCTTTTTGATCTTCAAATAGGTCAGAATCTAACTCATGTTAGAATTATGCAGCGACGCCATTACGAAATGACGTAAACTTCAACCGCACTAAATCGCTTTCTTGAATCAGTTAATTTAAATGAACCACTCGAAAGAATCGGTTCGTGGACATGAATTGGATTTATCACTCGTTCGCTCCTACTGACACGCCAATCCTGTCACTTGAGTCAAAAGAGATGTTAATTCTCTGTAACTGTTGGTGCTGTGTTATATTACAATTTATAATTTACATTCTACTTTTTTTCTTTTGTTTATCTTTTTCAAATGTACAGATTATTTTGTCAACTATTTTTATGAAACACTCTAAACTGCACTTACAACAACAACAAAAACAGATTTTCAATATAAAGTGAGAGATCCAGGGGTTTATCTGTCTTGGCCTGTTTCTTTACCCTGAACCTCTCTGTTTCCTGTCATCTGTATTCAGGTATGTGTTTTTGTACTTCTGTTTTGGACATCCTGTTTGATTCCCACTCCCAGCAGTTTAAGGGTTCCTGTTTATGGTATTACAAAGAACTGCACGGTTTTGTATTCAAATGCACAAGGATGAAATTAATCAAAATTGGTTGCCTGTTGCTGCTTAAGCTGATTTTACCGGGGGTCTCATCAGGATACAGAGAGCAGGCGTTTATCACAGTAGGGTGCACATGAAGACTCATTATGCATGAATATGAGGCAGATGTTTATCTGTAGTCTCCAAAACAGCACGAGAAAACATCAGTTAATAGTTACTGTGCTGCCATAATGCACTCACTCTTACCTCATATAGTAAGACAAGTTAATATGTTTATTGATAATCAATGCCGCTGCATGAAGTAATGCAAATTGCTGAATTTGCTATTTATAGACTCTTGGATTAAAGTTGTGTTACATGTTGGTCAAAAATTTGGAATAATTATGATTTTTTTAATGTTTTTTTTTTTTTTTCAAGTCTTGTTAATTTGATCAAAAATGCATTAAAAACGACGATATTGGGAAATATTATTACAACTTAAAATGTTTTCTAAATCTGCAGAACATTTCTGAGAACTGCAGTGCAAAATCCAGCAAAAGCATACTTCATAACAAGATTTCCATTCGGTCCACTTGGAATTAGATTTTCTATTTTACATTATTTATTAACACAGTTTCGGATCTTGTGAAATGAGACGCCACTCATCAAAACACACACAAGTCTCTGTCTGTCTCTCTGCAGCGGGCAGGATCCGTCTCGCACTCTTGTCATCTGTCCTATGCGGCATCCTGGCATACTGTTCTCACTCCATCCTCAGAGCCGGAGGGGGGAACAGCGGACGTCTCAGCTCAGCCGTATCATGGTTAATGCCACATGTGGTGCTGCAGCAGCCCTTGCAGATTTTGACAAAGAAGAGGGAGAGAGAGAACGAGACGGAGAGAGGATGAGTGCAGGGTTAGTGGAGTCTGGAGAGCTCTGGCATCCCCATCGTGGGCAAGTCTCCCTGTACCTGACAGCTTGCCTGCACCGCTTCAACATAACCTTAGCAGCTTTACTGAGATTTGCTCTCCACAGGGTTTAGTTCATTCATACGCTCAAGAATCCAACACCCCTCTTTTTCTGCTGCGATGTCAAGAGGTTGGGACAGAGAATTGGCTTGTGGAGAGAGACTCAGGCTTGTTTGGCTAACTCAGAGTTCCTCAATAGCTATGTTTCCATCACCTTGTTTTTTTGAAGTATCAGAAATGAGTGATGGAATCACCAAATTTCAAAAAAATTCACAAAAAAAAGTTTTTTCATGCTTGCTTGAAATTTTATGCTTGCTATCACTTGAGTCAAAAAATATATTATTCTCTGAAACTGCATCCGGTGGTGCTATTAATTAGACAATGTTACTTTATAATTAATATTGTAGCATGCTAATTTTTCACACAGTATTTTAGAGCATAATTGAGGGTTTGAACCTTCTGAAGTAGTTGCACAGAAGTCCCTCAGTTGTCCTTGGTGTGAAAAGACAGATCTTAAAATCATAGTCATTGTTGGAAAGGGTTCAAATAAACAAACGCCAAAAACCAAAGAATTTGTGGGACCTAAAGGATTTTTCTGAAGAACAGCAGGCAGTTTAACTGTTCAGGACAAACAAGGGACTCATGAACAACTATCACTAAAAAAAAAACACAGCTGTGGATCATTCAGGTAAGAACATAGCATTAAGAATCAAGGGGGTGTAAACTTTTGAACCGGGTCATTTTTATTAATTCATCTATTATTTTCTCTTGTGGACTATATGTAAACATCTTTTAGGTGAAATATCTTATTTAGGTCAGTACTAAATAAAAAAAGACCTCTTATTTTGGTAAAATAATTAACATTTTCCAGATTCTGCAAGGTGTGTGTAAACTTTTGACTTCAACTGTATATATACTTTTAGAAACATTTACCCTTTTTTTGCCCAGTGTCTAATGGGCAATGCTGAAAATAAGTCAGGAAACTGTGTGATATCAGTTTTGTCCATAGGAAGTTAAATGAGACAGATTTCCTTTCTCTAAACCTGTGCAATTAATCGAAATTCCCCATAAAAAGAAAGCAAATAAACGCCACAAGCTGAATAAACAATGCGCTGCCATAAGTGATGAAATCTGTTGTTTAACACCTCTGAGGAAGAGTTAGCATGAAGCAACTTCTCATCGCTTACGAGGTGATCTTGCCCACTTTCCTGGAGGCTGAGCACAAGAAGGCAGCCAGGAGGCCGTGTGAGGAGGAGGCACTGGAGGGCACTGCTGGCATTAGAGAGCCAGGCGGATTCAAATCTTCAGGGCTGGGTGCCCAAATGCTGCCCCATATTGCTGTCTGGCAGTGGAGCGGCGGCAGAAGGCGGCATGTGAAACGCGAGCGTGTTTGTCGCCACTCTGCTCCACACAAAGCAGACAGATGTCTTCATTATCGTAAGGAATAATGATGAAGGATCTGGATTATGATCTGGCAAATAAATGGGAAAATACAGATGGATACGAGCAGGAAACTGAAACACACATGCTCTCACACACTTATATTCAATAATGCCATGCTGTTATACCATTGTCCATCTGAAAGGATCCTCACGGTTTTCCACGTTCATGCCTCGCGGAGTGCAACGGTAATCAAACTAAGAAAACAAAAATAAAAAATGAAGCTACTTCTGTTTATTTACCTGCAGCACTGAGGCAGTAAAACGGGAAAGCAGAGAACATTTGATATTAAACAGATTCTCCTCTGTGTTTACATGCCCACGTAACCTAGTCTTGAAAACAAGCAACAGACAGCATACAAATCAGAAAGAGAAAATCCTCAAGTACAGACTATGCTATGATTCATTAAAACAGTCGAAATCATTTCTTGTTTACTTCGGCCACGACACTGAAAATAAAAAAACAATCATCTGAAGCACTTGGATGGCATTCTTTCAATGGAAATAAAAGACTGTGCAGACTTTCCCACTAAACTGAAATGAAATGTGTGGCCTGTGAAGTGTACTGTAAAAGCATCAAACAGCAGAGTGAGCACCATTTCCTGTGCCAGTACACTAATGGTCTCCCTCGTTCTCTTGTGCTTCAGTGTTTTGTGACCTTTGTATCTTGGCGTCTGACAGCCTTACAAAACTGATGTCCCCTTTCTGAAACTATGCGCTTTTTAGCATAAATAGTGTGTTCACACTAAATACCAAATAAGAAAAAGTGCACTTCGAATACCCAGATGATGAACGCCGACACATGTGTTGTGGTACTCTCGTGAATGTGCGTCAAAGACTGATACGGAAGGGAAGAAACTGTTAAAAAAAAAAACATTATTTTTGTTTTCTTTGTAGCTTGAAAAATGAAGGTTAAACCACTGATGTAACATGGACTATTTTAATGATATCCTTACTAACATTCTGGGCCTTGAATGTGTCAGTTGTGTTGCTGTCTATGCAGGGTCAGAAAGCTCTGGGATTTCATCAAAAATATCTTAATTTATGTTGCAAAGATGAACGAAGGTTTTATGACAATAATTAATGACAGAATTTTAATTTTTGAGTGAACTGTCCTTATACATTATGTCAGTTCACTTGGCAGCTATCTTGTCTTTCCCCATTCAAATAGCGATTACCTATAGAAAATAGTTTAGCATTTCCAAGGTGGCTGTTGAATGAACTGACTTGGAGTGAAACAAGTGATATGTTGGCCACGTACACACTGCAGCTAAATTCGGTTGTCAGTTCACATTTTACTCCTTAATCGCGATCTGAATACACATAATTCAATAAAATAAGAGAGTAACAACCACATTCGAAAACCGCATAAACTCCTGAAAAATACAGGGAGTAAATACAACCGCATTTACAGAAATTCTACGCAGTGTGTATGGAACCAAACTGAACAACTAGTTGTTAATGACGTATTTAAAAGTGTATCAGAAATGTGTCTTCGTCTTTATGTGAGATGTAATAAAATAACAGTGAAAGAAGTCTTAAACTTAGCACATTTTGACACAGGGCTAGTTGTGCTCACAAGCCCTTCGGTAAAGTGTCAGCATTGCCAGATCTTCATCTTCAAGGACAAGCACAAAAAAAACACTAAAACACCTAAATGCTTTATGTTTTATAACACCAAACAATCATATATCTCATATCTGAAACAGACCACTTTATTAACTCCGTAAAGTGCCTAATTTTATGAACTAAGACCAAACAACGTGCCTAAAAGCGCTTGTAAAAATGAGGAAATGCTTCCTGAACATAAGCAAAACACAGCACATCCAAAGCCACTAGATGGCAAGCCTGCAACCATTAGCCGAAAAAAGCGTAACGGCTAAAGCTAACGCACCTGGCAGTACATGGGAAAGGACACCAAAGGCTGTTTTCTTCTAATGGATGTCAAGTCGATGGTTTTTACCACGGAAAAAATGCAGTTTTATTAGAAAAATCACTGACTTTTTGCGACAGGTGGGATTCAATTTACGGCACTCATTTCTATGGTATCCATAAACGGAGACTGAGTGTCGCACAACTCTGACTGAAATTCAGTGATGTCAATGCTGTAATGTGATTGGTTATTAAGGGACATGTGATCCAAGTTAGCCGTTACGCTTTCTCCAACAGTAACTAATACTCTCTCATCACCCTGTAGTAAGAAAATCTTTGGCACGTCTATCAGCGGTTAGTCTCAGCCTCATACGTCACGCCCACAGAACATTGGCTAAACGTCTGATGCATATGGCACACTTAGCTGGAAACACTTCAGGAGTTTCTAAGTCGTCATCGGATTGGTTAGATTTTACAGGATTTCCAGGAGACGTGTGTGTCACGTTTTTTAACAAAAGCCGTCGTGTCTACAGCTGTGACAAGGAGAGCCTATTAGGACCAACTAAACCCTGGATTTTCTAAAGTATGTGAATAACGTAAAGTTTGCGGCACTGAACCTTCAAAATATGTCAGAGAGTTTTACACACCGGTCTGTTATTGTGGCGACATTTCCACGACCCTAAATATGACGCGGCACAATACAAAACTTGATTCGTTGCTTTACCTGCAGGCCTTGGCCATTCAAACTGGCCAAAGTTCCCAGACCTTCTGCCATCAGTCTGAAGGTCTGGCTAAGCAAGGCTAATCAGAGGTAGTTTAGTTCAAATCGACGGACAAAGACTCTAGACAAAAAATGGCAGATACCAAATGTCTAAATTCTTATTCACTCCCGCAAGACGCCAAAAATTGCTATGGTTACAAATGTGGGAATGACCATACACACGGAACGATAATTTACAGCACTCACTCCCACATTCAAATGCGGTTGTCACACCTGAAACTTGCAGTGTGTACGTGACCATTAAATATTTTTCTTTGGATACTTGCTACTTAAAATGGGGGAAATTCTCAGGATTGTTTCAATAGCATATAACAAATCAGCAATAACATGTCAAATGTTGCTTCTTCAGCTCAAAACAAGCCAATGTAGTACATTCTGGAGGCTAAAAGGCAGAACTTCCATTTATCCTCTTTGTTTTTCTACGAGTGGTTTGTCTCCTCCTTCTTATAGACTGTCTGATCTATTCACAGCCATTATTCTAACTGTAGAGAGCATGGGTTTCCACAGTGTAATGTGGAAGTGTGTCAGGAGACCCACAGACTGCAGTGTGGGGAGAGGCCATCTGCCGCTCTGCACCCTGTCTCCATCCTCAATTAAACACTCACCAATACAGGCACATTTACAGATACCCAGTGAAATCTGAAACAACCCTGACCTTAGTCGGGATGCCATTCAGCGCAATTAGCAATGTCAATTAGTCCGATTCCATGTGTTCCCCATGAGTCGACTCAGCTAATAATGAGCCATATCATTTGGCAGGAAAGTGACTTATGCTAAATGCTGAAAAGACCTCTGTGACCCTGGATTTTCATATTCGACACCAATTATGCCGTGAGCCAAAGTGTACCAGAGCACTGGCGCCTCTCACACTCAAAAATATAGTTTCATTAACATCATTTATTCACTGTCATGCTGTTCCAAACCTGCGTGCCTTTCTTTTTTCTGTGGAACACAACATTTTTATTTTGAAAAATGTCTTCAGGTTTTTATTTATGCAGAGTGATTTTGGACCCACTGACGTTCATTGTACGAACAAATTATCTTTTTTGTGTTCCACAGCAGTTTGGAATGACATGAAAATAGGTACATGACAGATTTTTCTTTTCTTTTCTTTTTTGGTGAACTATCCTGGTAGTTTATTTTACAGTTCTGTTCCTCATGTACATACTATGTACTTGTTATAGTAGTTACAATAACTAGGTAATAACTAACCTGAACCTACCCTTAAACCTAACGCTACCCTACCTTATGTTACTACTTTCTTAGATAAAAACATTGTAAGCAAGTACTCATATTGTAAAATACCTATCCCTTTAAGGGATGTATACACAAAGCGATACACAGTGCTTACAAATCATTAGCTTTCAATGTGAATTGGTGATTGGTGAGTAGAAATGATAGAAAATGTTATACTAGTACCTCCCTTTGTTTGTGTTTTCGGTCAGTGTTTACAGCCTTCAGCAGCTTAGCCTGTTAGCTTAGCATAGCATCAGTTATTAAGAAAAGCTCTTTTGATTAGCTAGAACAAGACATCACCATAACACTGTTTTTGATCAGGCATGAGGATATGACTTCACCATCTCACCATCTTTAGTAATAAAATCTGTCAGTGTAAACAGTGCATTACAGTATGTGAGCAAGCGCTTCCCTCTCAAACTTTTATTCCTTCTTTCTCTACATATGTTGTAAACTAAGATCACAGCAGATGGTGGCAGAGAACTAGGCTGACAGCTGGTACATCACATCATACTCTTAAATAACAAATATAATCGTGTCTGTACTGTGGAAAATGAAAACAGTGAATACAAAGAACAGACAGCCCCTATCCATGAGTAAAAAAAATGCTTAACCTTGACACTAATGCAAAGCATTTTTTTCCATCCTGGGGAACAATGACATGTAATTTATGTCAGTGCCATGCCTGAAATTGTCATTAAACCTGCAAGTCTTAATTTCTTAAAGAACAGGTCTTACGGTCCTTAATTATCCTGAGACGTGGGGGAACTGACTGGGGATCAAAATTCAAACACCCACATGTCAGGTGGAAAACACAAAAGAACCCTTCACATAATGAGCCGCCATATTTTAGGGACATAATCAGGAGTGAATTTGAGATTTGGGATGTGAGAAAACACTAAAATGTTAAAAGGTTAACTGGCAAGAAATGACATAACCCTCATCAACCACCAAAAAAAAAAAAAAAAAAAAAAAAAACATGGGTTGACATTGTTTTATAATAATGGGATAAAAACACTATTTTAAGGTGTCCTTGTTACACATATTACATGTACTTACAATCAAAATAAAAATAATTACGTGCATGTTATCCTAAATCAAACCCTAAGTCCTAACCCTAACCATACAGTAAGTACATGTAGTTAATTAATATTACTCAGCACTTAAATGTATAATTACACTGTAACAAGGACACATTTAAAAAAAAAAAGAGTAACCTATATATATATACAGTTTCAACTTTTTCCTCGCAATCACACGTTTACACAGTTGAGGTAAAAAGATTACATACACCTTGAATCTGCAAAATGTTAATTATTTTACCAAAATAAAAGGTATCATACAAAATGCAGGTTATTTTTTTTTAGTACAGACCTGAATAAGATATTTCACATAAAAGTTGTTTACATATAGTCCACAAGAGAAAATAATGACCCCGTTCAAATGTTTACATAAACTTGATTCTTAATGCTTTGTTGTTACCTGAATAATCCACAGATGTGTTTGTTTGTCTTGTTTAGTGATGGTTGTTCATGATCCCTTGTTTGTCCTAAACAGTTAAACTGCCTGCTGTTCTTCAGAAAAATCCTTCAGGTCCCACAAATTCTTTGATTTTTCAGCTTGTTTTGTGTATTTGAACCCTTTCCAACAATGACTGTATGATTTTGAGATCCATCTTTTAACACTGAGGGATTCAAATGCTTCAGAAGGAAAAACAATGCATTAAGAGCCAGGGGTGAAAACTTTTGAAAAGAATGAAGATGTGTACATTTTTCTTATTTTGCCTAAATATCATATTTTTTTCATTTAGCACTGCCCTTCAGAAGCTACAGAAGATACTTTATGTTTCTCTGAAGACAAAATAAGTTAAATTTATCTTCAAATTCAAAAAGTTTTCACCCCCCGGCTCTTAATGCATTGTGTTTTCTTAATCAGTGAGCATTTGAACCTTATCATTTTATCCTATGACAGAAACATGCTTACATTGTCACAAACACTGCTGTTAGGATGGTGAAGTAGGCAGATGAAGACGAAGGTAATTTCAATAATATGATGTCCTTTAATGGGTATCCAACAATGACAAAAAAAGAGCTAACACACAGGGTAACATCTACATTAACCGCCAAACACATAGAGTTAAAGAGGAAGACTTAAAAGGAAAACTAACAAGGGTAAAACAGGTGCAGGTGTGTACTGATAATGAACTTAACAAGGTAATGAGCAGAACCAAAAAAAGGCAAACAAGCACATGAAAGAGAAACTGAAAAAGTCCAAACAGTGCCATGGCGTGACATACATTATATACAATACATATATTTAGGGGGGGGAAAATAAATAAAGCTTATTTCGACATGAGCAGGTTCAAGACCCTTTTCCAGTAATTAACCAAGCAAAATGTCTACTACATACAGTATAATTATATTTAGAAACGGAGTGCGTTTGAACTTTAAAGGTTGTTTTGAATGAGCAAACTCACTGAATTGAGACAAAATGTGTTTACTGGATCAAACAACCACTGGACTGGAACATACAGGGAATGGAATGGCATGACAAACATGCCATAATATTTATGACAATATTTATTAAATACCATAAATATAATTACATATTAGAATATTTAATAAACACATATACATAAACGTTATGCATATATTTGTTATACATTATATATATTATATATATGTGCATGAGCTGTGTACAAACGCTTTGTGAAGACTTCCCATAAAAACAACATCTGGCATTTGTGCCACACTATCTGTTCACTCATTGTAAATGAAGGTTCTCAAAGGTGATCCATGCATTTTTCCGTGCAAGATAATCGGATGGTATCTCAATAATTAAAGAGCCATTAGAGGTGCAACAGTCCTCGCTCTCCTCACAAAATGACAGTGAAGTAATGATGTAGGTTTTGAAAACAAATCTGTAATATGGTACCTGGTGTGGCAAGGTCTTTATAGTACTATTAATTATGTATTGGCACCACTGAAACATCAGCTATCATTTCTGAAGCAGTATGTCAACCACACAGTGCTTTATCTGCTCCACTGCATGTACATTCATATTATGCGATACATGCTATTATTCATAAAAGGGAATCACTGTGTGCTGACTGATATGTGTAATAATAGCACATGTGCATGAGTCAGACAGTTGTGTAAAAATATGAATGGTTATATGGAGGGTGCAAATTGTGGTGAGGATTGCATATTAACAGCCTGTCAACTAACATACAAAATGAGCACTGGATTATATGGCCTAGTTATGATTATCATAAACTGTCACTGTAATTATGTGTGACGTGCTTGGATAAGTAGGCCTGCCATCAGCATCAGATGGGCCTGTCTGAATTTGTTTTGTTTTTTTCTTTGCAAAAAAAGTATATTGCTGTGTACTTTTATTGATATTTTGCCAGTTTAAGGTAGTCTAATGTATATTCTTTTTTTCATGACCCTAATAGCTGCATATACAAAAATGCAACATTATTTAATTCAACACACAAAACTATGGAAGCCCATTTCTGCCAAAAAATGTATGTGATTTATAGTCCAATTTCGAGGGGATAAAAAGACTGATATGTTCTTAGAATTTAAGAATTTATATCACACAATCCTGACTAAAAAATATTCTGACTCATATTTTGCAATTGTGAGCTTGTACCATGCAATTCTGAGAAAAAAGTCAGAAATAGGAGTTTATATCTCGCAATTCTGACTTTAATCCTCAGAACTGCAAATGTATTTCTTAGAACTGAGTTTATTTCTCAGGATTGCGAGTTTATATCTCACAATTCTGACTTTATAACATGCGATAGCAAGTTTATAGTCAGAATTCTGAGAACGAAGTCTGAATTATCAGTTTCATAATTCTGACTTTATTCTTCAGAAGTGCAATTTTATTTCTCAGAATGGCAAGTTTAGATTTTACAATTCTGACTTGATAACACACAAATGCAAGTTTATATCACAATTCTGAGAAAAAAGTCAGTATTATCAGTTTATATCTTGCAAATCCGACTTTATGACACACAATTACAAGTTTATATCTCACAATTCTGAGAAAAAAGTCAGAATTATCAGTTTATATCTCGCTTTCTGACTTTATTCTTCAGAATTGCAATTTTATTTCTCAGAATGGCAGGTTTATGTCTCACAATTCTGACTTGATAACACGCAATTGCAATTGCAAGCTTATTCTGAGGAAAAAGTCATTTTGTATCCTGCAATTTTGACTTTATTCCTCAGAACTGCAACTTTATTTCTCAGAATTTAGTATGTTTCTAAGAATTGCGAGTTTATATCTCACAATTCTGACTTCATAACATGCAATTGCAAGTTTGTATCATGCAATTCTGAGAAAAAAAGTCAGAACTGAGTTTATATCTGGTTATATCTGGTTTTAATTCTGACTTCATTCCTCAGAATTGTGACTATTTCTCAAAATTTAGTTCATTTCTCAGAATTGCGAGTTTATATCTCACAATTCTGACTTTATGACAAGCAATTGCAAGTTTATATCTCACAATTTTGAAAAAAAAAATCAGAATTCTGAGTTTGTATCACACAACTTCGAGAAAAAAAAAAAAAAAAACTTTTTTTGGAGATTTTGAAAATATTTTGAAAACAGATTACTGAAGTACAATTAAAAAAGAAAACTATTTCTTTCTTCTATGTCTTTCTACTTAAAATTTCATGTTTAATTTAATGTTACTTGCTAAACTTTATTTGTTTGTTGGTTGGTTGGTTGGTTGGTGGAATTTACTAGACATTTCTAAATCCTATACAATTGTTTTTTTTTTTTTTTTTTTAGTTCAATAATGTGTGAACGGTTCACATTGCGTTTAGCTCTTTAGTACTATAAATGTTGTAACTATAACATTATGGGGAAAAAAACATCTTTCTCTCAACTGAAGGCCATTCATAAGTAATCGTGTATTCTGACTACACTCATTTTTGCAGGCAATATATCAATCACATACATTTCATTATATTATAGTGGATGTTTTGGAGTGCAGCTGAGCTACTGTCATTGAGATTAATGAAATGCTAAGATAGCTTTCTCCGTGTATTACAGACCTCCTTATGCACCCGGCGCCGCTCATGCGTTGTAACGCGACACTCAAAGTTCAAACAATTTCAACTTTGACCCCATTTGCTGCTGACCTTTCAAAGCGTGGCCAATGATTACCAGACAATACACAAGACATATGAAACGTCCGTGCAGTGACTGCTCCCATCTTGCCTTTTAGAGCAAAATACAACTGAAAATATTTTAAAACAGTCAAAATTCATGAAGAGTTTTCAAACGCCTCATCTTCTTTTCCTTTGTACAAATAGTTTCTCAGTTCATGAGCTAATTTAAATTCAAGAGAATTCTGCAGTAGTTTCAACTTTTGATACAATGTATCAGAAGTCATCAGCAGGACGTTGTTTCTGTTTTAAGCTCAAATACATGCTTTTTTCTGCTTACTGGGTAGTAGAAGGTCTTGCTTTCTTGCTATCTAGAAAAGTAGTAAGCTTTCTGCTATGCTTTTCATGTGGAAGTCAAAGCGACGCATAGCACTAACAGTAAACCCCTGATGCAAGTTATTTAAAAGGGTCTTAAAAGTGCTGAAAATAAACTGCAAATTGTACACATTGACACTTTGAGAAACCTCAGCAAGTTTAGGGCATTTTAATTTTCCCTCACTTCCCTGTAATTCACACCACTGTGATTGGTTATGCAGTGAGAGTTGCCCTCTGTGACTAAATAATTTTAGTTTTTCCATTTTTGTCTGAATTTCTGATATGTACAGTAGCCTGTGTTTCCAAAGCAATATCAAAGAGCTTTATGTAGACAGTTCACAGAATCTATCTTTAAATTTAACAGTTTTTTTTTCAATGTTTTTAAAAAAAATGCTCACCAAGGCAGCATTTATTTTATCAAAAATACAGTAAAAACAGTTATATTGTCAAATATTATTACAATTTTAAATAACTTATTCTTGTAATGCAAAGATGAACTTTCAGCATCATTACTCCAGTCTTCAGTGCTTCAGGATTGATTAAAAAAAATTGTAACAATGACTGTCATTTTGATCAATTTAATGCTTCCTTGCTGAATAAAAGTACAAATATCTTTTAAAAATAAATAATAATAAATAAATATACACTACCAGTCAAAAGTTTTTGAACAGTAATATTTTTTATTTTTTAAACAAGTCTCTTCTGCTCACCAAGCCTACATTTATTGACCCAAAGTACAGCATAAACAGTAACATTTTGAAATATTTTTACTATTTAAAAAAAACATTTTCTATTTTAATATATCTAAGATGTGATTTATTCCTATGTAATTTAAAGCTGAATTTGTAGCATCATTAATCCACTCACATGATCCTTCAGAAATCATTCTGAAATTCTGATTTGCTGCTTAAAAAACGTTTTATTATTATTATTATTATTATTATTATTATTATTATGTTGAAAACAGCTGAGTATAGTTTTTTCAGGTTTCTTTGATGAATAGAAATTTCAGAAGAACAGCATTTATCTGAATTAGAAATCTTTCGTAACATCATAAATGTCTTTATTATCACTTTTGATCAATTTAAAGCATTCTTGCTAAATAAAAGTATTAATTTCGATACTTAATTGTCCAAAAATAAATAAATAAATAAATAAAATAAATATTATACTGACTCCAAGCTTTTAAATGGTATAGTGTATAATGTTACAAGAGCTGTTTATTTCAGATAAATGCTGATCTATTGGATCTATTCATCTAAGAATACTGAAAAAATGTACTCACCTGTTTTAAATATTGATAAATAGTAATAATAGTAAATGTTTCTTGAACAGCAAATCAGCATATTAGAATGATTTCTGAAGGATCATGTAACACTGAAGACTGGAGTAATGATGCTGAAAATTTAGCTTTGATCACATGAATAAATTACATTTTAAAATATATTCAAATAGAAAGCAGTTATTTTAAATAGTAAAAATATTTCACAATATTACTGCTTTTGTTGTGTTTTGGATCAAATAAATGCAGGCTTGGTGAGCTTGGTGAACATTAAACATCTTACTGTTCGAAAACTTTTGACTGGTAGTGTATAAATAAATATTTTATTTTATATATATTTTGATCATGTAATTATGTATTTAAATAAAAATGGTAAGCATAACAAAATAAAAACCTGTTTCTTTGAAGACTCATTATGGAAGTCATTATGCCACTCAGTCTCAAATATGGTGTCCAGCAGAACCCCTGTGGAGTGTGTCCATCTGTTGCATCCCACCCTCTCTGGTCTCTCCGATCCGTGCAGTGTTCGCCTCTCCACCTGCACTTCATAAAAACACTCAATCTGACCTCTATTGTTCAATTCATGTCAACACAAGGCTGAAGGTCATAGTTCTCCCTGGGTCACTGACCCTTGCTCTCAGGAGACATCTGAGAGGCCTCACGTGGAGTTGCCATGGAACTAGACTGATCAGAAGTGATCAAAACAGACACGGCGTGTTTATGAGGGTGTATGATTAGAGTTTGGGGTCTGGATCTGAGGATTTAGCCCATCCAGGATCTGGCGACCAAAGGGAGCGCAGTGAAGCCAATCGCCTCAGGGGGCGTTTCTGCTCCGGGCCTCTTAATCTATTAATGAATTCAATTACAACAGCCGCAGTGTGAGACACAAAGGGCTGAGGGATGTCTAACCGGCCCAGAACTTCACCACAGAGACTGACGCATAATTAGGATTCTCTGTGCCTAACAACCAACAGGAAATACAACTTCAGAGACTGGTTAAAGACTGAGGGACAGTGATGGTGTTAAAATTAAAATGGTTGCTGTTTTTGATCATTAAAAAATAAAGCTGAAATAAAACAATATAAACATTAGATGAAAAACTTGAAGAAAAGAAAAAGAAAAGAAAAATGCTGCTTTGGTAAAAAACTGAAATAAAGCTGAGATTCCTGGAGCTAAAACTGAAATACAAATGAATTAAATCTATATATAAAAAACAACTAATTAAAAATTATGCAAAGCACAAACAATTAAATCTCACTAGCCAATCTCAACTAGCCTAAGACATGCTATCAATGATTCATGCTAGCAGCATGCTAATCATTGTATCAATGTAAAAAAAAAAAAAGCTGGCAATGTATAAAATCATGCAAAAATATGCTAGCGGCAAGCTAACCCTGCTGAAAAAAACAAACAAACAGTTAAAACCAGCCTAAGCTGGTTAAGACCAGCCAACCAGCCTAGGCTGATTTTAGCTGTTTTTTTTTTTTTTTTTTTGTCAGCAGGGAAATCATAGTAAAACATGCTAGCAATAGGTTAAATCATGTTAACAATGGGCTAACAACATGCTAGAAACATGCTAACATGTTATTTATGCCAAAAACACCCTATCAACATTCTAATCATGTGAGAAACATGCTAATAACATGGTAATCATGCTAAAAAGTCATTTTATCAACATGCTAATCATGTTAGAAACATAATTAACAACATGCTAACTACATGCTAATCATAAATATGCTAACAACATTCTAATCATGCTATAAACATGTTAACAAAATGCTAAAAACATACTACCAACATGCTAATCATGTTAAAAACATGCTTGCAACATGTTAATCATGTTAGAGCCATGTAAACATGTTAAACATCCTAGCAACATGCTAATCCTGCTATAAACATGTCAACAACATACTAACAAAATGCTAATCATGCTAGAAACTACATGGAAATCATGCTAGCAACATGGTAATCATGCTATAAACATGCTAACATGTTAATCATGTTATAAACATGTTAACAACATACTAGCAACATGTTAATCATGTTAGATCAATGGTAACAACATGTTAATCATGCTACCAACATGTTAACAACATGATAGCAACAGGTTAATCATGCTAGAATCACGCTAGCAACATGTTAATCATGTTAGAGCCATGCTAGCAACATCTTAATCATACTAAAATATCCTAGCAACATGTTAATCATGCTAATAACATCAACATATTAATCATGTTAGAGCCATGCTAGCAAAATGTTATTTATACTAAAAACAAAACATCCTAGCAAAATGCTAATCATGCTAAAAACATGCTAACAACATGTTAATCATGTTAAAGCCATTCTAACAACATGTTAATTATACTAAAAACATCATAGCAACATGGTAATCATGCTAGAAACATGCTAGCAACATGCTAATCATGTTATAAATATGTTAACACGTTAATCACTCTAGAAACATGCTAACAACATGCTAATCATGGTAGAAACATGATTATTAACATACTAACTGAATGTTAATCATGCTAGCAAAATGCTAATGAGATGCTAGTGACATGCTAATCACGCTATAAAAATGCTAACATGTTAATTACGCTAGAAACATGATTAACAACATGTTAACTACATGGTAATCATGTTAACATGTTAGAAACATGGTAATCATGCTAAAGTAAGTTAACATGTTAATCATGGTAGAAACATGATTAGCAGTATGCTAACTGCATGTTAATCATGCTAGCAACATGCTAATCACGTTATAAACGTTAACATGTTAATCATTCTAGAAATATGCTAACATGCCAACACTAGCTAGCATGCTAGCTAATCACGCTATAAAAATGCTAATATGTTAATTATGTTAGCAACAGGTTAACTACATGGTAATGCTAACCATGCTAGAAACATGCTAATGCCATGCCAACTATGTTAGAAACATGAATAGAAATATGCTAACTAAATGCTAATAATACTAACAACACACTGATTATGCTAGAATCATGCTAGCAACATGCTAATCATATTAGAAACATGCTAGAAACATGTTAACAACATGCTAATAATGCTAAAAAATCTATGTGTGTGTGTGTGTGTGTGTGTGTATATAATGTGTGTTTGTACTGAAAACAATGACTAGTTCATTAAAACTAAAACCAAAAAAGCATTTTCATTACTTGAAATAAAATAAACATTAAGTGAAGTGAAATAGTATACAAAAAATACATATATTTTATTTCAGCTACTTGCCAAGAAAACATCTTATATTCATAACATTGAGAAAAAATAAAATAAATATATAAAAACTAATAATAACTACAAAAACTCAAATGCTCAAATGTACTAAAAACGCAAACTAAAATTAAAATGAAAACAAAAATTAAAGTCACTCAATATGTTTGCACTAAAATACTGCACAATAAGAAGCACAACTGTCATTGAATTCGCACCTGAATCGTAACAAGCAAACATCACTCAGCTCAGCCTTTTTCAGGTTTAGAGAACATCTTGTTATCTTAAAAAACAGCTGACAGAAAACACACGAACCCCACAGGAAGGGCAATTTTTGCACGAAATCTGCCAACACAGATTTCATTCTCTTGGAAATTATTGTCAGGCCTTAGAGTGGCGTTGAGAGAAAGGGTAATTTAAAGAATGACAGTGCAAATGGATGAGAGCTGATCCAGGGAAAGATGGAGGCGCCCTCACAGCCCAGGAGAGGCGCTGATTTATGAGACCTGAGGGAGGGGATCAATGCTAACCTCGGCCAAACCTCCCTACTGACACCACAACCACCCAAGCCTGCCTGAGCCCTTACCCTACGGCCCAGAACGGGATGAGGGGAAAGTCAAAGTCAGCCCTGAGGGAAAGGGATGGAGGAGCCAGTGCCGATGTCTCTTTCACCTGGTTCTCCTCCCACATTATTCCATCTCTGTTTCCAAACACCCACACACAAGCTGGAATGCATTTCCAACATGCACATATGCTATTACAAACATGCTTAATATGCAGTTGAATATAAAACACAGTCTGATTAGTGTCTTCTTTGCCCTCCAGCATTAGTCCTCTAAATAAAGTCATTCCAATCCTGGCTGTTGTTTTATTGGCCCTGCGTAGGATGGAAAACAACAAGTTCATTTTTAAATGGACAACAGCAACACTAAAGCTATTTTTTCCATGTTGATTGAGAGGTGGCAAAAAAGTGCATATTTTTGAGTATATTAGTGGGATATTTAATATCAAGTGTGTCAGTACATGACTAAAATCTGACATTTTGAATCCAAATTTACATATCATAGCATCCAGTTTTATTAAATGAACAACAAGAATATGTTGCAACAAAAAGCCCTTGAAATTTACATGAAAGCCAATACATTTATCAACAGTTTGTGTACAGTTTGTGTGCATTTTCATGTTTAATGCAGGCAGCTTGTAAAGATCTTAAGATTTACAATATGCCAAGTATCAACAACTAAAAAAAATAATCATTTGTTTTATTTTAATTTTTTTAGTTTAGTTTGGAGAAAATGTATTAGTTTATTTTATTTTTTCCTTGATATTATATTATATTATATTAACAGTGTGAAATGGTCCCTATTCTAAAGTGTTACCATATTATATTATATATATTATATATATATATTATATTATTATCACTTTTTTTGTTGTTCTGCTGTATGGAAGGCCGTTTCCACCACTGAATAAAAAAAAAAAAGTATTTTGACTTTTTATCTCACTTTTTTTTCTCACAATTGTGAGGGTACTTTTTGCAATTCTTAATTTTTTTCAGAACTGCGTGATATAAACTAAAAATTGTGAGTTACAAAGTCAGAATTGAGTGATATTAAGTCAGAACTGTGAATTTTAAACTCGAAATTCTGACTTTTTCTCAGCATTGAGAAAGAGTTATAAAGTCAGAATTGAGAGACAAAGTCAGAATTGCATATTATAAACTTGAAATTCTAACTTTTTAAAAACATTCTGACAGTTTTTACTCAGAATTGTGTGATATAAAGACAGAATTGCGAATTGTAAACTTGAAATTCTGACTTTTTCGAAATTCTGACTTTTTTTTTCTTTTCAGAATTGGGCAATATAACTCAGAATTGCAAGCTATAAAATCAGAATTGCGAGACAAAGTCAATATTGCAGATTATTTTTTTTTTCTGACTTTAAACTTTTCTTACTTGAAATTCTGACTTTTTTTCAGAATTGCATGATATAAAGTCGCAATTGCAAGTTATAAAGTCAGAACTGTGAAACAAGATCAGAACTGTGGATGATAACTTGAAATTCTGACTTTTTTTTACGCTGTCTTTTTCTCTCAGAATATTGTGATATAAACTCGGAATTGCAAGTTATAAAGTCAGAATTGCAGATTATAAACTCTATGCAAGTGCAAGTTATAGCCTAAAATCCAAGTCCAAAGTCAATTCCTCAGACTTGTTACCTAAATCTCGCAATTTTGAGTTTATATCATGAAATTCTGAGGGAAAAACGTTTATTTATTTATTAATTTTCATTTTTTATTCAGGGGTGGAAATGGCTTCCTTAGTGCTCAGTCTGTTTTTCACACAAAGCTATCATATGACTGCAGAAGCCTTGTAATATACAAATGCTTTTGTTCTGCAGATTGATCCTTCACAGTTGTTTTACCCATATTTTAAATTATGCATTGCATTGTGTTTCAGAGTTAAAAGAAATATCTGTAAACTTAACAAATAATGTCCTGGCAGAAAATGATAAGTACCTTATTTGTTTTTCTACAGATTTTTATTGCTTACAGTGATGCATGCTTTTATTGTATGAAAAAGAGCAAGATGAACATGCATGAAAATATCTCCTTTTGTGTTTCACGGTCAGGTTTAAAACAAGTGAAAATGACAAAATAGTTACTTTTAGGGGGTGAATTGTGCTTTAACTGTGTCCTTCTATTGCAATTCATTCATTTAATTAACACAAGCCGTGTGAGAGCACTAACTGCTTTGATATAAAACTAATTTCCGAGGAAAAAGGATGAGTTTTTATTCACACTTAATGATGCAGATAAATTTGGACAAGAAGAGGATGATAATTACACTTTTTTTGCTCTTTATGAGTATCCGAATAGCCCTGCAGGTCAAACAAGACAAGAGAAACCCAAATCAAAAACAGCTATTTTATACCTCCAGCACGCATGTCCATTATTCACACAAACCGTGAAAACGGCTCCAGCAATTTCCTAGGATGGAATGAACCATAACAATCAGGGTTATTTGTGATCATCACAACATTTTGGGAACAACAGACAGACGACACAGTAAGAATGAAGCACTTTTACTGCACGTTAGAGATGTTCCTTTCCGAACGCACGATGAAAAGGCCATGGGTGATTTGTTTCTATCTGATTAGACTCTTCAGGGATAGAGGAGACGGTAATAAATAACTATGATGAAAAACAGCATCAATCATGTTTAACCACATGTACAGATAAAAGCTGTTCACTTATGGCTATCATTTACATCCATTTATCAGCACTTGGGACTTTTTTGCCAGTGTGTGTCAGTGTGGGTGTGTTTAATTTAAAATACTACTAGCTTTACTGTTTTTATGTGTACATGGACACACTGAGTCTATAATATAATGACAGTGTGCATTCACATATATAGCCTATTCTCACACTGCACAGAAAAATGTGGTTTTTAAATCTGCTGTTTAAAACTGACTGCACTGTCATTTTTCAAGTGATATAATCTGATCAGGTTGTTCAGACGGTTTGTTCAGTCAATATCCAGTGTACAACATCGGTTGCTATAGTAATGATGTAAACGTCAACACAATGTCAGCAGGCTTTCTCACATAACAACTGCGAGCTGTCAGTGTGGAACGAGAGGACGGAAAACTGGAAATTTTGCCTCTGCTCATGTTTGTAATGACATCTGAACTTGCAGAACTCATGAGGTGTGTGAGAATATAAACAAATAAGGGATTTTATTGTTTACTGTTTGCAAAACTGCTTCTCATTTGCTTATTCGCTATTTACTACATAATGAGCACTACATAGGTCACTATACATGTTTAAAGGGGTCATCGGATGCCCATTTTTCAGTAGTTGATATGAATCTTTAGGGTCTTAATGAAAAGTCTATAATATATTTTGGTTAAAAATTCTCAATGGTAGTGTAAAACAACACCCTTTTTACCTTGTCAAAATGAGCTCTGCAAAAATCATCCTATTCTGATGGATTGTTCCTTTGAATGCAAATAAGCTTTGCTCGCCCCGCCCCTCTCTTCTCTCTGTGGAGTGATAAGCTGCTCTGAGAGATTTTTTTACTTTAACCACATTTAGCGCATTTAGCCGTGACACTTGCTAACTAGTACGTTATTAGGAAAGATGATTGCAGAGATTCATATAAAAAAACCCTTATACTCATTTCTGCCATAGGTGAAGCTGGATCATGAATGATTTGCGCAAACATAGACGCATTTATCTATATCGGGAGGCGCATTCCCTTCATAAACAAATGTAATCCACTGCATCTTCATGACGACCACTATGTTCATTATTACATCCAGCAACACAACACCTCAATTACTCAATCTGAGATATTCTTGTCTAAATTACATCCCTGCTCTGGCATCGAAACAATGGAGGTTGGACTGTTACAGCTGATCTGAGGTAAGACGATCATGTCAATCAACTATCGTGGGAGCGGCCTCTGTCGATGTGACGCCACAACGACAGGCATCTGAGAATGGCTTGATTTGAAAAAGGGAATATTATTTTTACAGATTAATTAAAAACCACTGCATGGATTTTTCTCATTATAGGGTAGATGTGTACATACACTGCCAACACATTAATGTTCAAACAACATGTTAAAGTGAACTTAGCATCCGATGACCCCTTTAAAATACATATAGCGATGAGGCAATAATCATTTGGTTTTACTGAATAAAACTGTTAGAATACATAATGTATGGTAAACAATAGAGCTAAAGTACATAACGCATTATAGCAAATGACTATAAAGAGGGCGCCAACAGCCTGACAATTGTTTTTACACTTTACTGCACGATCTAATCCTGGTTTAATATTGACTTAACATCTAATTCAACTGTCCACTTCGTGATTAATGTTTGGCCATTTGTTTACCACAGAAATGCTACAGCCACTGTAATTTCTTGAATATGTGGACATCAAAACATGAAAACGTAGAGTAAAGGTTTGAGCTTTTATTTTGAACAGTCAGCATATTAATGCATTCTCCTGTGTTTGTATAGGTTTATAAATGAATTACTTTACAAATGTGATGAAATGGCGCACAAAACAATATGCAGAGATGGAGTTTAAGACGCTCCACACATGGACACATGTAACCTACACGCATATAAATAATTAATGAGCATATATTAAACCTGCATTGCATATATTTATTTAATTGAATCTGAATGTTTGTGAATTCACAATAGCATTTATTATGGTTATTATGCCGCCAAGGAAATTTTTCTAATAGAGTGTTTTCACGACACGTGATCAATCAGACATGCTGGCGCCACTGAATATAAACAATGCCACTGAACCGAACGGAACTCACAAATTTTGCTGATTATTGCTGCTGAAAATGGTCAATTATTGTCATGTTTTGGCCTGGGACTGGGAAAAACATTTGGAGTAGACTGCCAAAAATGAGAAAAAATCAAGGAGAAAAGTGCACAAAACTGTCTCAGGAACAAAAGACTAAACAAGGATTTCCAGGGTGAGAATCTTGATGAAATTCTTGTTTGTTCTTATCATTTCCGGTCAGGTAGGTGAAATATTAGTCTAATATCTCAATTAATACTGCTCGTACTTATCTTTACCACCTATTAACTTCAGTTTGTCAAAATATTGCACCCTCTCCTGCTTACTAAGTCCTTCTCTATATGATTTAGCAGCTTCCACACCTTCAACCTTCAACATCCATGAAACCGTTCCATTCTACAAAAGGTTCTGTAGATTATTAAACTGTTCTTCACACTAAGAAAAATGGTTCTTTTAAGAACTGTTCACTAAATGATTCTTTGATGAACCACAAAAAAGCTTCTTCTGTGACATTTCTGTGGCAAAAAGCCAAGAGTGTATATGAAAAAAGAGTCGCCTGACTGAAGCCAGTAGGTGTGTGTATGTGTGTTTGCACCTTTGTGACCAAAGGACGACGATGCGTTATGACTGAAGTGACGAATCGCCCTAAAATTTACCCTGATTCTGATTATCACATGAGGCCACATGCAGCTGAGCTCCTATTAACTGAATTAATGATGTTTTAGGTGGGCTGCATCTCTAACAGTGCTGTTGATGCATCTAAAAGGAAAGAAAAAAATAAGTATTGGTAGGGAGTAGCATATGTGCAATGCACCAGATAGTCCAAACACAATGAATATAAATGTAAAAATCAACAAGAACTCTATACTAAAGATTGACGATAAATGATGGGACATGAAGTGGTAAATGTGAACACAAATTAATGCCTAATTTATAGATGTCTGTAATATGAGATGGAGAAATTGTTGTTAGTAAACAACTTAATGCATCCAGACCAAAAGACGTCAGTAATGAGACCAAAACCAAAGTGCTAAATTCACATTGGTAACTTGAATGCACGTCTTCCAGTGTTGGCCGCTTATGGGTATTTTAGCTGTACAAAAACAGTCCAATATGCTGCTTGATATTGCAAAGTGCATTTGTTATCGTATTATTTTTATTCATTACCATAATCATAAACACACTGGTTTGTAGTGCAAACCTGTTTACCTATTGCAGCTAATAAAGTCTTACACATTCAAAGAAAAAAAGCTTACATCTGCATTAAAATAAGGTACAATATGAATCAGTTCACTGCTGTTTGTCTTGCAGAGACTAAGGACTAGTCTATTTATAACGCATGTCTGTTGTCAAATGTATTTACATTCATGTTCTTTTATTTGATTGTAATGTTATGAGTCAACAATACACTTGAGTATCCTACCAAGCACAAAGCATGACTGTATATGCGAGTGGGTGAGACAATTAAGTCTGATTGGAAGTGTGCTGAACATTTCAAAGTCAGGTTAAATGAAGTGTGCTACACTCTAGATTGAATATCCAGACTGAAACGTATGACTTCCTAAGCACTCTCAGTAAGTTTACTATGGGCATCAGCCAAACATTTCATTATATTGTCAGCCTCCTCTGTGGTCCAACTTTAGTTAGGACGCTCAAGCATTTCTGGTCAGCTCGGAAATGAAGCGTACCTTTAGGCTTTCTTTAACAAAAATAAATAACTTGATGCAAGTAAAACAAGTTCTCAGTTTAGCATGTCAGGCATGTATTGTCTTGTCATGGTTACCTTGTCTTGTTTATTACATTTGAGGCTGATACCGCTGTATCATTTACAGGCTACAAGTGAAGTGTCTGATGGTGAAGAGATTGCTGGAGGCTTTGATGATCAAAAGCAACATTATGTCATGATATTATAACAGATGAATGGGACTTTCCCAAAATGTTTCCCACACAGATGGTGCTGCTAGAAAGACGACAAGGAAGAGCACTAAGAAGAAGCCAATGTAGCCAAATTGCATTGTTTTCATACTATAACAAAAGGTTAACCATCATGTTCTGTTTTGGTCTCAGAGACACCAAGTTTGGCAAGATCTAAAAGTATACTTAGAAAAGGATAGTCTACCCAAAAATCCTAGGCGTAAATAACTTTCTTCTTCAGATGAATGCAATCGGAGTTATATTAAATATAGCTGCAAGCAGCGATTACCAGGTTCAAGTGCTTTAAGGCATTTAAGGACATATGTAAGAAGACATTACATATTACTTATCAAGCCTTATCAGTTCAATGATTAAAAAAGCATTTTTGGCAAATCCAGGTCATTTACCATAGAAATATGATGTTTTTTAACGTTTATGACCTGTTGCATGTGCTCACCAGGTTTCGTGAAGTTTTGAGTTTTCATTTAGGCTTTATAAGTCTTTTGGGTATATTTGGACAGGCTCCTATTCTCAATTACCATGTTATAGCTTCCCAGGGCAAATTTCAACCTTTTTTTGTTAATTATTGACCTAGAGAGTCCAGAGAATTACACTGCAGTGTTTTTTCCAGATTGAGTGAAAAACTTAGGACTAGTTCACAAAAGTATTTTTTTTTAATTTTCTCAATCATTTACGGTTTGACTGACAGCAGTGGTTCTAGAGGCAAAGTTGTTTGGAATGAGGGGGGTCTGTTATATGATATGAATATCATGCGTATGTGTGGAAAAACTGTGCAATATACAATCGTTTACGCCCTTGAAAAATGTGATATCACCCCCCAGTGGTCAATTTCTTTTAAATTTCTCACAGACCTTTAGGGCCATGAGCAGTGTTGCCAAGAATTGGGCTGCTTTAACTCTGTTGCTGCGAGTTGTTTTTCATGTCCGCGAGTTGAATCGACCCCAATAGTGTGATATTTAGCCCTTGGAATCTGAATTTTACCAGGGGAACCCTGCCAAAAAAGGGAACGCGATTTTTACTGAGGGACCCCCCTCGAAATGCGATTGGGCTAGATTTGAGTAGCAATTGGGCGGGTTTTGTTGTGAAAACCTGGCACCCTGGCCATGAGTCAAACAGGCCAAATGAGTTTCATTCCAATCAACCTCCGTTAAGCTTTTCTAATAAGAGCTCAAAGTTCATTAGCCTACGGTGGCCATGTTTTTTGAAATACACAAACGTCCTTACAGTCACTTGTGGGATTTTGGACCAAGACTGTGCGTAGCGATTTTCACGTAGATACACTGTAAAATCTAATTAGTTGGGCTTACTTAAAAAAAGCATGCAAACCGATTGCCTTAAAAAAACTAAGTAAAGTGAAATAAGAATAGTATGTTGTACTGACAAATGCTTAGTTAGTATAGTTTACTTACACGGGAGCTCTAGTAACTAAAAAAGAACTGTAGGGGGTACTTAATCATTTACTTTAGGCTTACACTTGACTTAGTATAGCTACTCACTGACTCCCAGAGTGCATTGCGGCATGAATAAATTATGCAATTGCTTTGTTTTACTGTTGTTGTTTTTATTTGCTAATTTTATTTACTGACTTGTGTCAGCAGTAACACAACAAAAAGAGAAAATAAAATAATATAATGGTTATTGTCAAAATTAATAAAAATAAATAAAATTGAATTGTTACCATTGTTGTGATTCACATGCTGAATGTTGAAGTTTGTGACTTGAGCACATTATCACAAATATTAAAAGACTGTCTCAACCCAATAAAGTTTCTCAAGGTGTTTATGAAGAACAATAAAATTGTAAAAGATCATTAATAAATATAAAAAATACATTAGCTAAAGAATTGGAAAGATTTAGCTAATCGAAATATCAGAACTCGAAGGTTACCTTCTAAAAGCAACCAACTTATTACTTTTTTTCCCTTGAAATCAAAAACTATGACTTTATGTTGCATTGCTGCATCAATAGGAAGAAAATTATAATAAGAAAAGCAAAGTTTCAAGTGCCCAACCAAAGAGAACATTAATCACTATAATGGTAAGTAAAAAAAAAAAATAATAATAATAAAAAAAAAAATAAAATAAAATAAGACACACCAACAACATTTTATGAAAATCAACATCAATTTATGAAGTCAGCTTATGTGATGTTCTCTCAAATATATAGTTGTACTGAAACAACATTCAAGATGACTTTGGGAAATGAGTGAATGTAACTATGAAAAATAACTGCAGATTAACAATAGCCACCTCAAAAAAATTGCTTTTCTTCTTCTTCTGTTATTTTGCAAATTAGCAACATATTAGTGCACTGCTGCCTCTCACTGGTTTATTAATGTCATTGGTTTCTTTGTGGCTACTTGAATATTTTAAGTAAGCGTCACTCAAAGTAGTAAGTAAACTGTTTTACTCGCTTGAAAGTAGCTGTAACTTAATAAAACCTAGTAAGTATAGCAACTAAGTAAAGATAACTAATTATATCTAAGTAAGGTAAACTATTGGATTTTACAGTGTAGGGCAAACGGTTGCGTAGTTATGTCTGTTTTTATGTTATCTTATAGCGCCACCAAGTGACCAAGCTCTGTGGACTGTGAATTGAAAGTTCAACTTCTTTTTATCATTATTAATATTTACTCTCCAGAGAATCTTCCTGCACTGGTTTGGTTCTGATCAGGCGAAAAACCAAGGACTAATTTGCAAAAGCAGGTTTTTCAAAATATGGTAAATTTCCAAAATTTCCGAATGAGATGTTGACGTTTAAAAGGATTCCAGTTACGTAAGACACTTGAGCCTGTGACAAACGGTTTAGGAGTGATGAGTGATTTCATAGCGCCCCATTCAGGCGAATTGAGGTGAGTTTTGGTGAGCTGGTGACATTGTAGATGGTGTGAGTACTACCATCCTTCTAAGTTTCAAGTCTCTACGACTTACGTTTTGGTCGGCCCAATCAGTTTTACATGGATATTGCTGGTCCTTGGCCTCTCTATCACTTACAACAGGGTTTCAGTGCTACGCGCTTGACCCCCTAAAAATGTCCTGGCTCGTCCAAGCTTTATAATGGCGGTGAATAGTGGTTGAGATTTTGAAGGCCAAAAAAGTGCATCCATCTATCATAAAAAAATACTCCACACAGTTAGTCAAGGCTTCTGAAGTGAATCAATGTGTTTGTGTAAGAAAAATATCCATATTTAAAACATTTCAAACCGTAATCTCTAGCTTCCGCAAATTGTCGTACACGTGTTCATGAGAGCGTGGCAAATGATGTAGCGTAAGCTACAGTGAGTAGTCCCCCAAAATCAGGCATTCACAGCCATTATAACGCTTGGAAGAGCCAGGACATTTTTTAATACAACTCCAATTGTATTCGTCTGAAAGCAGAAAGTCATACACCACGGATGGCTTGAGGGTGAGTAAATCAAGAGGTAATTTTCATTTTTTGGTGAACTATCCCTTTAACAGACTGAAAGACATGAGTACACTAAAGTCAATCCTTAATTAGCATGAAATGCACAATAGGAGAGAAACCAACCTAGATATAATTTGATGCAATAGGTGTAAAAATAGATACAGAAACATTGCTAATTTAATTTACAGACTTTTCATTTACAGACTGCTTGTTCTGACATTTACATACTTTACAGATGTATTTAATATCAATAAAATAATGTAACCGAGTATCATTGTGCAACGGCATTGCAGCTAATGTCACACGTTGTCCTGTGTTATTGAACTGCCCCTCACCTTTTGCATCGCACATGAGAACGTAATTAGGCACTCTGGTTAAATAAAGGTTATTTGAAAAAACTAGAAGAGAATAAATGTGTGGGCTTAAGGAGCGAGGCAGGAGAATGCACAAGTGGCGGAGAAGCAGATGGCTCGGAGGGGGCTGGGATGGGGCTCGTTGTATTTAAATAGATCACTTGAATGGGACCCTGGCGAGTTTGTCTCTTCATGGTTACGGTATGTTATACCTCTTAATGTGCAAGTTACATTCTATTGTCTGCACCGTTGGGCTTTTGTGCATAATTAAGAGGCATGTGGGATATAGGTTTGGTTTCGAAGGTACAGAGGATAGGGGGTCTTCCTCTGTTAAACTGTTTCCCAGAACAGCCGAGCAGTGAGGGGATGCATGGCGAGCTGCCCCATCATGGCGAGCGCGGTAAATTTAGCAGACAACAGCACAAGACGACTCTGCAGGGAACGAAAGTGCAGAGGATGTTTTCTACATAGTGTTCCGTTACAAGACGGTGATCATTTGGAGATGTGACAGCATCTCTATGTGCCTGCGTGGGACAACCTCTGAACGGTTACATAATTGGTGCACTGCAGGAAAAGAGAGATAGGTTGCGTATATCTCTAGTTCAGTCTGCAATAACTCAAAGAGATGCAGAGAGACATGAAGAGTACGGCAGAGCAGGGGGAGACTGAGAGAATGAAAGGACAACTTTCAATGGGGAACTTAAGATATAAGGAGGGCATATTGTCTTACACAGTTTTGCTGTTAGAAACGTTAATTAGGGGGTCTTCATGAACTGTCTGCGATATACACGGGTTAAAATTCCTCAGTGGTTGTGTAAAAAAACAACACAGTTTTATCTTGTCAAAAACAGCTCTGTTCACAGCGACCCATTTTGCTGCATGTCTCTTTAAATGATAATTAGTTACGGCTCACCCCAACCCCCTCTATTCCATTTTTTTGGTTTATTCGGTGGAGCATTATCATCAAAAACAAAAACTAATCCACTGCATCCTCAGTGGCTCCGATGTCTGGAGAAAATGAAGACTTTTATGTTCACTTTTACAAATACAAAACACCAGCATTGCTTACGAGACGTTGTCGCTACAGCTGAGAAAATGCACAGAGAAAATGGCAGGCAGGTTTTGCACACACACTGCTAAGACACATTTACAGGTGAAGTCATACGTTTACATTCACCTTGCAGAATCTGCAAAATGTTCATTATTTTACCAAAATAAGAGGGATCATACAAAATGCATGGTTTATTTTTAGTACTGACCTGAATAAGATATTTCACATAAAAGACATTTACATATAGTCCACAAGAGGAAATAAAAGTTGAATTTATTAAAATGACTCAGTTCAAAAGAAAAAATGATCCACAGCTGTGTTTTTTTTTTTTCAAGAGTCCCTTGTTTGTCCTGAACAATTAAACTTCCCTCTGTTCTTCAGAAAAATCCTTCAGGTCACACAAAGTCTTTGGCTTTTCAGAATTTTTGTGTATTTTAACCCTTTCCAACAACAGTTGTATGATTTTGAGAACCATCTTTTCACACTGAGGACAATTGAGGGACTCATATGCAACTATTACAGAAGGTTCAAACGCTCACTGATGCTTCAAAAGGAAAAACAATGCATTAGGAGCTGGGGGTAAAAACTTTTGAACAAAATGAAGAGGTGTACTTTTTTCTTATTTTTTCATTTAGTACTGCCCTTCAGAAGCTACAGAAGATACTTACATGTTTCCTAGAAGACAAAATAAGTTAAATCTTCAAAGTCATGAAGTTTTTACCCCCAGCTCTCAATGCTTTGTGTTTCCTTCTGAAGCATCAGTGAGTGTTTGAACCTTCTTTGAACTAGTTGCACATGAATCCCTCAGTTGTCCTCAATGTACACAATCTCAAAATACAGTCATTGTTGTAAAGGGTTTAAATACACAAAAATGCTGAAAAACCAAAGAATTTGTGGGACCTAAAGGATTTTTCTGAAGAACAGCAGGCAGTTTAACTATCACTAAAAAACAAAACAACACAGTATTAAGAATGAAGTGTTTGTAAACTTCTGAAGAAGGTCATTTTTATAAATTTAACTATTATTTAACTACTATTATTCAGGACAGTACTAAATAAAAAAAATAGCACTGCAAAAAATGCTTGTCTTGCTTTTTATTTTTCTTAAATTTTTTGTAATGTTTCCAGCCAAAATATTTAAAAAATCTAAAATCAAGAAGGATTTTCTAGGCAAGCAAAAATTATTGTCTTGTTTTCAGAAAAAACAAGTCAAAATTAAGTGAGTTTTTGCTTGAAACAAGCTAAATAATCTGCCACTGGGGTAAGAAAGATGATCTTGTTTTCTGCTTGAAATAAGATTATTTTGCTTACTCCATTGGCAGATTATTTTGCTTGTTCTAAGCAAAAACTCACTTAAATTTAATGCCTTTTTTTCTGAAAACAAGACAATAAGTTTTGCTTGTCTAGAAAATCCTCCTTGAATTAAGAATTTTTAGATATTTTGGCTGGAAACAAGACAAAAAATTCAAATAAGAAAAGCATTTTTTGCAGTGTGCATTTTGTAAAATAATTAACATTTTGCAGATTCTGTAAGGTGTATGTAAACTTTTGACTTTTAACTATATATGCAAACACCAAGTAAAAGTAAATTTTGCATCTGATCTGTTTTTTTTTTAAGATGTATATGCTTAGTTTGGCCCGGCCTGAACCAACATAGTGAAGATCAATGAGGTCATGTTTACTCTCACCTGAGCCCAATGGAGTGACTGCAGTCAGAGGAGACAGATGAGCTATCTGCCAGCACACAGCATACAGAAGAAGCGTCACATTGTATAAATCACACAGCCCTCTACCCTCAACCTCCAGGACACAGCTGGCCTGTGGCTCACAGGAAAATGATTACTCACAATCCACAGGCTTTACCGTAGCTCGAGGCGAAGAGCCGCTCAAAACAGCCTGTGACTAGGAAGGGTGCAAACAGCATGATATGTTGCATTTGCTGTGAAATCTAAAGGGACTGTATTAATCACTTATTCATCACAACCATCATCACCGTCATTGTATCTAATGAGTGTCATAAGACATTATCATCCATTATTTTCCACTTAATGTCTACGAGCAGCATCTGTGGCATGATGTTGATTTCCAAAGAGGGTAATTTCAATTCATCCCCTCAGCTGTAATAAAAGAAAAAACAAAGCGCATATTTTTGTTAAAATGCATACATGAATTCTTAAAGGGATAGTTTGGTTAAAAATTAAACTTCTGTCATCATTTACTCACACTCATGTTTCTTCTGTGAAACACAGAAGATGATATTTTGAAGTATGCTGGTAACCAAACAGTTTTGGTTCCCATTGATTTTCAATAAATTAAAGGCTGGGACACACTAAGCCGAAGGTCGGGCATCGGTCAATGTCGGGCCGTAAGCCCACGTCTGACGAGTGAGAACTCTGATTGGATGCTAAGTTAAGGGAACGAGTCAGTGCCAGAAAATTAAAGTGAAAGTGATGAAAACAAGTAAGTAAATGAAGGTGGCACAATCAGAAGACTGTTCTAATGTTACATGATCTTACCCAAAAAATCCAATATGTGAATATTTTCATAACAACATGAGCCGCTTAAAATGAAGAAAGTTATTAACTGCTTTGTTTACGTTTTGTATATTTGCGTTTTTTGGCATTTTTTATCCTTGTTTCGGTTTCTCCTTTTGAATGCTGTATATATACTGAATAACTGCTCATATATACAGTTAATTCCTTTTTCCTTATTAATATTAAATACTATTTGCAAAATGAATACTTCAGTCATATCAGTAACCTTATAAAATCTGTTATTTTGCTTTAACAGAATTAGGGTCCTGTGAAATCAGTTTTATTTTATTTTATTTTATTTTGGAATGACATGAGGGTGAGTACATAATGACATAATTTTCATTTTTGGGGGAACCTTAAAGGTAAATGAGGCATTCCTTATTAAAAAGTTTCTTAATAAAATAGAATTAGGGCCCTATGAAATCAGTTTTATTTTTTTCCCCAAATTCTGTTTTTTTATTTAATTTTTTTTTTATTATTTTAATGGATTCTGGATTCTGTTTCATTTCTGTTCTTCTGTTTTCTATTCTTTCTAGAATCTGTTTTAATGGTTATATTTAAAAATAATTAATCAAAAAGCATGTCTAATTAATTAGAATTATGAAATGTACACAATTTATTAAAATAACTATGGAATATGTTTCCTTTTTCCTCAAATTCAGTTTTATTTTTATCAGTTTTCCATTAATTTTTTTGTTAAAATGTTAATGGTTTAATAACATTTTAATAATCAACAGCATCTGTAATTAACTGATTTTATAAATGATTATTATTTTATTTATTTCTAATTTTTCAGAAATACTATGTTGTGCATTTACATTTTTCTGGTAAATAAATGTTTGTAAATAATTTCTTTCTGGTAAATAATGTTTTAATAATTTTATTAGTAGTAGTAGTCTTACTACCATTACACTAAATAATATATTTCTGTCACAGTTTCCTTAAGTTAAACTAAACTTTTATTTTGAAAGTTTGCTGTGAAAACCTTTACAACCATTGTTTTTTTCTAAAAAAAAAAAGGTAAAATGCTTATGAAAGTGACTTTCAGAGCAGTTGTAGAGATTGCGTTTGTGTTCATGTACTCATATACTGAGGCGGCAGAGGCTGAAAACACAGAGAGCATCATATGCTTCAGTATGTGTGTAAACGAAAACCCCATGTCTGCGCCATTCATTCACACAGAGACATGCAAAACATGCAGGATTCATATTTAAATAGAATTTTTGTGGCTTTGTTCACAGACACTAGTGCATGTTGCATTTTGATTTAAGTGTACTGATCTACTTTCGATTTATTTGGTAAATTACGGTACATTCCCTGTTATACTGTAAATTCCATTTTTATGACCGGATTCTGTTCGTGTTTTCTGCATTGCGGAAATCACAGGGCCCTACAAAATAAATGAACCCTAACCTAAAATGACTAAGAAAAGGGTATTCCCATATTGCAAATGGAAAACTTTTGCATGTTGATACACCCAAACCACTAGGTGTCAGTAAAACTGACGTATCATCCACCAAAACTGAGTCCACCCCTAATTAAATACACATTGGGTACTCAAATTTACATAAATCATCTTTTGAGGTGGAGCTACATTTTTAGGTAGACAAAATACATTACGTGTTCATTTTTACGAACCTAGGGACAAAGTCAAACCTACAAGAAATGTAATGTAGAAAATGCACATCACCATCATACTAGTTGTGGGTGGTTTCCTGTTGTTTAATGGCCAAAGTCAAAATACCCTACCTGCTGTTCAACAGATCGCTCACATCTCTCCTTCATCAGCATCCTTCAAGCACATTGTCTAAAAAGAGTAACAAGAAAGGTAATGAGCATTACTCTCCTTAACAAGCTGCATGGAAACATAACTAACTTCAGTTTGGCCTGGTAATTATAAAACACAGTCCAGCAATACCTTGCGGTCATCTACGGGATGTTAAAATCACAATGTTGACCTTGCTCCGAGAGGACCGTGTGATTAATATACCAGCTCGACTGAAACCAGAGCAGGTCTGCAGCCAGACAGAGTGGGAAGCAATTTGAACACAATGCTTTGAAGAACTGAACCCGATACAGTTGAAGTATAAGGGCACCCTGAGCCTGCATCTGTGGACAAATCAAATCAGATGTGAGTGACAGGCTGCAGAACTGCAGAAGCAGACCATTATAGTGTCTTGTTACCCTTCAGTCTGATCAGCAGAGCGGGTTAAATGGGCTGCAGTTTCTCCGTACTCTCGAAAGCAAACACATCTCAAACCTCCAGGTAGCAGCCGTGTGTGAATACTGCTTTTCACACAGAGAGGCTGATGGTTATTTAGGGGTAAATGGTTCAACTGGATCTCTTTGGAGGCTTTCGTTCTAATGAGCTATCTGCTGATGAGCTCTTTCAGGATATATGAGCCACAGGCAAAGCCTGACGCATTCGTCTGACCGCAGACTCATAAAAAATCTATATCATTAGCTATTACAGTACTCACAAATGAAAACCGGTTTTGTATGTTTCAGCTTTTGCGGTTCTCGAATGCTCGGATCATAGTCGCACAGAGACATTAAGCTCAGTTCTTCTAATGAAATTCGGGAAGCACTGATGAATCGAAGTCTAAAACCACCTTGACCATGACTCCTGAACAAATCTGATATAAGACATTAGCAATTGTATTGTAGACGTGCAGCATGTGGGAAGTAAGTCTGTGTGGATGTGCAGCATGCTGTGGTTCGCCAAACTGGGGTTTGTGAGGGAACTGCAGGTGGTTTTTGAGTTAATGAAAAGCTAATAAATAAACCATAAAAATGACAATAAATAAACAATTTTGAAATACAAAATCTAAAGGTTTACACAGCAAAAAAAAAAAAAAAAAAAGCTTAAATATTTTACTGGTTTACCTCACTGTAAAAAATGCCGGTGAATTTAACAGTAAAAAACTGTAAAAATGCTACAGTAAAAACATGTTAAATGGTTAACAGTAAAAGACTGTAAAATTTACAGTGAATAACCATAAATTGACATTCCCAGAATTCCCTGTGTTACATTTTTTTATTTGATGTTTTTTTTGTTGAAATAACTCTTTCTTCTTAGTTTTTACTTAGTTTTGTACAATAGGGTTGTATGTTACATCTAATGTTGTTAAATTAATGTTTATTGCATTATTTCAGTTTCATGTGTGTTACCATGATGGTGTTTAGTGATTGTGTGAATGACACTGTGCATCTTCTATGTATGTTAATATTTAAAAGCTGTTTGCGATGAGCTTTCGTTCATCATGCCACTTTCTCATCACCACCTGCTTTTGGTGGTTATCAGTGTATTACAAAGGTACAAAACAGATTTCAGTACTTCAATAAGTTGGTAAATTAACATTATATCAGTTAATGAAATTACAGTATTTACCTGTAAATTTAAGTGAAAACCATAAAATGTTAAACGTTGCTACTGTAACTTTTACAGTAAAACTCTGGTAACCACAGCTGCCGTTTTTTTACAGTGCTGCTTTTTTTTTTTTTACAGTGCTGCTTAAGCAAAAGAAAACCACAAACATGCAAATGAATTTTCCAACAGAGGGTTTGCAATTACATCACGGTTTGGTCAGACACCCGGATGCACGGCCCTATTGGCTATACTTGGATGAAAACAACAGCATAGATTGCATGGTTAATGTACTACTGAAAATGTTGTTCTGCTAATTTATGCTGTCTAAACCTGAATGTGTGGAAGTGTGGAAATCATATGGAGAAGAACTTAGTAAGCAGGAAAAGGTGCAATATTTCGACAAACTAAAGTTAATATGTGCTAAAGATACATACAAGCAGTATTATTTAAGATATTAGCCTGATATTTCACCTACCTGACTGGAAATGATAAGAACAAACACAAATGTTATCAAGATTCTTGCCATGGAAATCCTAGTTCAACTTGGCCAACCACAAACGCCTTTTGTTCCTCAGTTTTTTGCATTTTTCTCCTTGATTTGTTGTAACTTTTGGCAGTCTATAGTACTCCAAATGTTTTTTCCTGGGCCGACTGATTAGTACAGCCCAAAACTTGACAATAATTGGCCATTTTCAGCAGCAAAAATCAGCAAAATATGCGAGTTTCGTTCGGTTCAGTGGCATTGTTTACTTTCAGTGCCGCCAATATTACCATTTGATGAGGCCTTATGAAAACACTAACTTAAAATCTTAAAACCTCATATTATTCACTAAAAACCTTAGCGAATACTTCAAGTAAATGTCAAAGGATTTCAGTAGACAAAAACCTTTAGTAATCTCTGCTGTAAAGAACTGTACAGTAGTTGCTTAAAATGAAAAATATGAAAAGAAATAAAAAATAAAAAACATAATTACAGTATGAAGAAACTCGTTCTAAACTCGTGGAACACAAAAGGGGAATTTTTGAAGACTGCAGTTCTTTTTGTTCGCAGTATACCAGTATTGACTATAATCGTGATATTAAATATATCAGTATAGTGTTAATTGTCGCAATATATCTGTGTTGGCGATATTTGAAAATGAATAGTCCACATTCGGTAACATGACACACACTAATTCAGCGTCAGCGCCATTATGGAGCGTTAAACTCTCACGTGTGATTGTTTAATTCATATTTGACACTGCAGGGCGCCCACGCACAGAAAGTCCAGAAGTATAACTCATACTAGTAATAGAACTAATTCATTATATGGATAAAGCAGCTGAACAAAATACAGAAAGAAATGTTTTGTATGATGAAACATAAGAATGAGGATCAGCGATTATAGTGATTATATGGTTTATATGCCATCTCAGGTATTTTCATATGGGTAATTCATATTTATAATGCAGTGCTAATCCTTTATCATTGTATACAATAAGAATCAGTTCACAGAATTAAGTTATTTGAAACACTCGATTGACACTATAACGCAAGTCTGAATTGCTAAATGTGATGTTTGAAGTGAAAATATTATGTTATTCTCTTAAATTGTCTTTGACACTGTGCTAAACTAAAAACGGTTAGCATTTTTTGGTCTCTTCTTTTTAGTGTAGTTCCTTTTCGTGCAATGGTGTGATTTATTGGTCCAAAAAATTCTAAAATGAAAAATAAAAAGAAAGAATAAATAAATAAAGTTTAATTGGACTGATAGCATGATTTACACTACCAGTCAAAAGTTTTTGAACAGTGAGACTGTTTTTTTTAAAGAAGTTTCTTCTGCTCACCAAGCCTGCATTTATATGATCCAAATTACAGCGAAAATACAACAGTTTTCTATTTAAATAATGTATTTTATTCCTGTGATTTTTTAGCTTAAGTTTTACTCCATTCGCATGATACTTTAGGAATCATTCTAATATTCTGATTTGCTATTCAAAAAACATTTTTATTATGTTGAAAAAAGTCGATTTTTTTCGATTCATGATTCATAGAAAGTTCAGAAGAACTGCATTCATCTGAAATATAAATCTTTTGTAATGTTAAAAATGTCTTTATTATCACTTTTTAACAATTTAAAGTATCCTTGCTAAATAAATTATATTTATTTTTAACTTAATATTAATTTCTATAATATCTAATAAAAAAGGGTTTCTTGAACAGCAAATCAGTGTATTAGAATGATTTCTGGAGGATCATGTGATCACTAAGGCCTGAAGTAATGATGCTGAAAATGTAGCTTTGATCACAGGAATAAATTACATTTTAAAATATATTCAAATAGAAAACTGTTATTTTAAATAGTAAAAATATTTCAAAATTTATTTATTTTGCTGCTTTTGCTGCACATTAGGTCAAATAAAAGCAGGCTTAGTGAGCAGAAGAGAGGTCTTTAAAAACATTAAAAACCTTGACTGGTAGTGTATGTATTATTACTATTTAACATTTCAAGATTTCTGTAGCTATCACGAGATATCGTTATTGTGAATTTGTGAGGCCACGATAATCATGTAGTGAATAGTCCGCTATCACGACAGCCCTATTTTCCACTCAATTACAATGGGGATGAGGGCATTGAATCATCAAAAAGAATGCAACACCATAAAATCTTCATAAAACATCTTCGTATCAATTTATTACCTTACATTATAATAGTGTAATGTATTCAGAAATCTACACCTGATGAATATTCAATAAAAAAAGATGAGGGTCATAACATTGGTATACAACACATTAACACTTATCATAATCCAACATTTACTTTTTCATGGAATTAAGAAATATAACAGTGCACCTAACAAAATACTGTTATTATGTACATATACACAGACATAAAATAGCTAAAACACTAAAAGTGACAATTTCACAGCTTCCTACAACATATTTACAATCAGTGTTGTACAAGTGTAAATGTTCAACAAATGGCTATTACATTGTCTCAAAATGCTTTCAATATTATTAGCAAGCTGAGCAGACATAAATACCCTTACCAACAAGTTCAAATCCTGCACCTGTAAAAACAAATTCTCTGAGACACTCAGGAAACTTCGTCAGTGCTTCCTGTCTCTTGAACTTTTTAGTGGCAACTCCAGCAAAGTGCTAAAATTGTTTTATGTTCTTCAGTCTGAAGCTGCCAGCCACCTTCTGCCATTGTAGCTCATTCATCACACAGATGCTGCAGTTTAACCAGTCATATAATGCACTGTGAGAGAGAATGACCTTTCGTAGATGTGCAGCATATTATAGGTGTCTCAAATGTGCTTTAAATTCTCCTCTCCTCACTATATGGAGTAATAGAAGTGGATAGGAGGATAAGAAGAAGTTCAGGGAACAGACGATGGGGTTCAGTCTAAAACACCTCCTCATCTTCAGCTTCACATCCGTAGTCTGTAAAGAGAAATGTTGTAATGAATTCTGTTGTTTATGGATAAATGTTGAAAAAAGAGAACGGTAAAGATTAGAAATTATATTGGTAGACTGCTTTTAGGACACTACTGTGACAAGCAACTATTTGTAGATGTACGACTTGCAGAGGAGAAGCGATAGGAGCAGTTTATCAAGATGATAAACACTTCAAATGCAGTCTGTCATGAATGCTGAAGAGTTACAGCCCACTTAGCATTATGCAATTTGTCAAAATGAAGAGCCAGACCTTGGAACTAATCTAGGAAACTCTTGATCATTGAACCCTTGAGCCGTGACTTCATTATCCTTGTCAGTGACACGGCTACAATTGGCTGTGACATACTGACCGTTTCCACCTATCAGCTCCATGGCGCTAATGCAAGACTCCTCCGCCTCTTCCTCATTGTCCTCTTCTTCCTCAGCGGGTTCCTCATATGCCACAGGCCCACTTTCCAAGACGGGAGGAGGGGTGGGGGCCGGAGGGGGCTCTGGGGCTGCAGGGGGCAACATCATGGCACTGCTGGGAGAGACCTGAAATAAATAATGTTTTAGAACAATAAAATGAAATTTTACAGTCGGATATAAATCGTGCTTATGTTAGTGATGCCGGTTCGCATTTTTGTCTGCAATGTGTTTTGATCCCTCAATCTGTCTAATTGTCTTCATAATGTTCAATACAGAAGTGCAGTGGCAAAGTGTGCATCTAATGCATTGAATTGTGCTGCTCATGTGGGTAATGTAGATTTAAATCTGGCCTGCAACAAGTCCTGATCCTATTTGCTCCAAATAATTTCCATAATAATGTCTAATATACTGATTCTTAGTTAGCATCATAGTATGGTGGCTAGCAAATATGCTTCTGATATGTTAAATCATGGTGCCCATGTGGGAAATGCAGGTTTGAATCTGGCCTGCAACAAGACCCAATCACATTTCCCTGCTTTATCCTGAATACTTTCCATATTATTATTAGTGGCTAGTATACATGTATTTAACATGTTGAATCATGGTGCTCATCTGGGAAATGCAGGTTTGAATCTGGCCTGCAACAAGTTCTGAGCCCATTTCCTGTGTCTTCCAAATAATTTCCACAATAATGTTCAAAAAACTAATTCTTAGTCAACACCATAGTGTAGTGGGTAAAATATGCACACCTAACACATTAAATCATGCTGCTCATAGGGGTAATGCAGGTTTGAATCTGGCCTGCAACAAGTCCCAATCACATTTCCCTACTTTATCTTGCATAGCTTCCATATTAATTTAAATTTAAATTAATATGGAAGTTATGCAGGATAAAGTAGGGAAATGCTATTTTTAGTCAGCACCATAGTGTAGTGGCTAGCATATGTGCATCTGATGACGTTGAATCATGGTGCTCATGTGGGAAATGCAGGTTTAAATCTGGCCTGCAACAGGTTCTCTCAAATAATTTCCAAAATAATGTTAAAAAAACAAATTCTTAGTCAACACCATAATGTAGTGGCTAAAATACAATATGTGCATCTAACATATTAAATCTGGCCTGCAAGTCCTTATCCCATTTCTCTACTTCATCCTGAATAATTTCCATATTAATTTAAATGTTATTTTTAGTCAGCACCATAGTGTAGTAACTAGCATATGTGCATCTAACATGTTGAATCATGGTGCTCATGTGGGAAATGCAGGTTTGAATCTGGCCTGCAACAAGTCCAGATCCTATTTCCCTGCTTTATCCTGAAAAATTTCCATATTAATTTAAACGCTATGTTTAGTCAGCACCATATTGTAGTGGCTAGCATACGAGCAGCTGACATGTTGAACCATGGTGCTTGTATGGGAAATGCAGGTTTGAATCTGGCCTGCAACAAATCCTGATCACTTTTGCACAAATATTTTCCATGCTCAATACTGATTCTTACTCTGCACCATGGTGTAGTGGCTAGCATACGAGCAGCTGACATGTTGAATCATGGCGCTTGTATGGGAAATGCAGGTTTGAATCTGGCCTGCAACAAATCCTGATCACTTTTTCACAAATATTTTCCATGCTCAATACTGATTCTTACTCTGCACCATGGTGTAGTGGCTAGCATTAGTGCATCTGACATGTTGAGTCACAAGGCCTGCAACAAATTCAGATCCCTTTTTCACAAATATTTTACTCTGCACCATAGTCTACTGCATCTGAAATGTTGAGTCATGCTGCTCATGTGAGAAATGCAGGTTTGAATCTGGCCTGCAACAAAATCCCAATCCCTTTTTCACAATAATTTTCCATAATATTGCTTAATAATGATTCTTACTCTGTACCACACTGTAGTGGCTAGCATTTATGCATCTGACATGTTGATTCATGGTGCTCAAATGGAAAATGCAGGTTTGAATCTTGCCTGCAGCAAATCCTGATACCTTTTTCACAAATATTTTCCATAATAATGCTCAATACTGATTCTTACTGTGCACCATAGAGTAGTGGCTAGCATTAGTGCATCTGACATGTCGAATCATTGTGCCCATGAGCATTAACATGTTGGAGCGTATGTTGCTCATGTGCTCCAGTTGTGACTCTGGCCTGCAACGTGTGGTGATTCCCCTCCCCTTCTCTTCTCCATAACAATTTCCTTGTTATCCTCTACTATCTGTCCAATAAAAAGAAAAAAACTAAAAATAGTGATTCTACACAGTCAAGGAAAAAACTGAGATTAAATCCAAAAGAACAAGCCCAAGTGAATCAGGGCTACATTTCCCAGCAGGCATCTGTGTAAGGAAGTACAGCTCAGGGGAAGCAGAGGCCTAAATCAATTATCATGTTGTGAAAAACGGAAGAAGAGCATGAAAGTCTCAGTGGTAATTATAACACAGACTTGCCGCTGTACCGTGAGGCCGCTCTTCAGGCAGTGCCAGTAAAGGCGAAACAGCAGCAGCGGGGTTCTTGTAATAGGGGCTGCCAAGCTTGGCAAACGCCTAGAAGACGCCCTGCAGCTCACCTTTGGGTTACACCCAGAGTGAGCAACCCGGGCTGGGATCACAGAGACAAGCAGAGGCCTAGTGGCTAGAGAATCTGGGCTAGGGCATTAATGATCTCATTAGGAAGAAGAGAATTAAGAAAAAGATAAAAGATAATATTCCAGCACTTATACTTCTACAGCTCCTTACAACATCTGAACTAAGACCCTTTATGCATGTCTCAAGCACTGCATGCATGCTCTGCTTGTTCTTGTTTTGTGGGAAAAAAAGAGAACGGCTAATGTTTCTTTCTTAAGAATGAGTCTCCTCTGAATCTCTCTGAGAAAGGCACAATACCTTATATAACACTGATTTATTTCAATTTATCTTGGCAGCAACCTGGATGAGACAGCAGGGGGCTTCATTGCGAGAGCAAATTTGACCTCTGCAATCATTTTGTGCGTGATTTTTCCCCAACAACAGCTATTTTGTCTATTTGTACATGCACATCAGTATGGTTGCCTTCGGGCCACATTGCTGCTCATTCAAGCCTGACTATTTTGAAGAGAGACACTAGCCAGCACAGAGGCAGTCCATCAAATTTTGTGGCTTGGACATTATCACAAATATTGACTTTCAATTAAATGTATATGCCATATTTACCCTGTATTGTGAAATATGCTGGTTCGCTATTTACTGCCGTGACATTTAGCTATGAAGTTTTTGATTATTGTGATGGAGTTACCACTGAAGTCAAGTAGGGTTAGTCAAGTGAATTTGATTCGACCTCTGCTAAGCTGATATTCATGAAATATTGTTCATTAGGTCAACAAGAAAACAGACCACGAGATGCCATTCAGTAATCACATTAGATCTTGGGTTATGAAATGAGGTGCATAGTCCAGTACAGGATAAAAAATTCTTGCCATATATTTGTTTTAAATGTCCAGGGCAGTAGTTTCTATCAAATTGGTCGCTACCAGAATAACCAAGGTTTGTGCTGCCATCACCAAACATTTAAAATAATACTAAGGATTAATTTATAAAACTTAATTTTGCATATTGTTGGGCATACACTACCAGTCAAAAGTTTTAACATTAAAAATCTTACTGTTCAAAAACTTTTGACTGGTAGTGTATTAACATTTGAAAACATTTTTGTATCATAAAAATACATTTTAGTAATGTTCGATTACCATTTGATGTCCAATGTAAAACAAACTTATTAACATATTAACAATATTCAACCTACCGGTGTGGCTGCTGTCCTCTTCTTCTTAGGAGCGGATGATATTAAGGGGCGGAGTCTAGAGAAAGCAAGGCAGAAAGGTAAAATACGTATTTAGTGAATCGTCAGTGGCCTCAGCTTTCTTCAGAGCAGCTTACACATTGGCATAAGAGCTCAAGAGCTCATAACGGCCTAATTTTCCTTTTAAAAATATGAAAATATGAAGCATACTTCCTGCCCCCTCTTTACTCCCACCCCACAGCAGATTACTGAGGCATATCTAAAGCAATAGATTCACACTGAGACCTGCACTACTGGGGCTAAAGAAGCCCTGTGGCGCTGATGAAATGCTTAGCTTACACTTCCCGGCGACTGGATTTAAACATCAAACACAAGCACTATTTTGGGCTAATATTAAAGAGACCAGTATAAAACATTAATTAGTTTGATGGGGGAAGGGGAGAGGGGAATAAGGGAACTTTCTGAAATGAGAATGACCTTGATCCGGGTTCATGTTAGTCTGGTGTAAACAGTGAAGAAAGTTATTTAAAGGGATAGTTCATCCAAAAATGAAAATTCTGTCATTAATTACTTATCCTCATGTCATTCCAAACGCGTAAGACCTTTGTTCATCTTCAGAACACAAATTAAGATATTTTTGATTAAACCTGAGAGCTTTCTGACTCTGCATAGACAGCAATGCAACTACCACGCTTAAGGCCCAGAAAGGTAGTAAGGACATTGTTAAAATAGTCCATGTGACATCAGTGGTTCAACCATAATTTCATTAGCTACGAGAATTCTTTTTTTGTCATTTTTGGGTGAACTATCCCTTTAAGTAAAAAATAAACATGAATATATTCATGTACACTGCCATTCAAAAGTTTGGGATCAGTAAGATTTGTAGTGTTTTTTAAAGAAGACTTTTCTGCTCATCAAAGCTGCGTTTATTTGATTAAAAATACAAAAAAATTAAAAATAAAAATAGCTGCAAGCAGCGATCACGGGCCCAAGCCACCAGTGCCAATGCGACCCTGGGGGTATATGGAAAAAAATTGTGAAATATTATTGCAATTTAAAAATAGTGGTTTTCCATTGTAATATACTTTAAAACAGAATTTATTCCTATGATGCAAAGCTGAATTTTCATCATCATTACTGATATCTTGGAGATAAAATTTCTTTGTTTAAAAGAAATTAATACTTCTATTCAGCAAGGATGTGTTGAATTCATAAAAACAGTAAAGACTTATATTGTTAGAAAAGATTTCTATTTCGAAAAATGCTGTTCTTTTTTACTCTTTATTCAAAGAATCCTGAAAAAAAAAATCACAGGTTTCAAAAAACATATTAAACAGCACAACTGCTTTTAACATTGATAATAAATTAGCATATTGCAGTGATTTTTTGATCAAATAAATGGAACTTTGATGAGCATGAGACTTATTTAAAAAAAATATTTTAAAAATCTAACATATCTCCAACCTTTGAACGGCAGTGTATAATAATAATAATTATTATAATAATAATAATAATAAAATTATATAATGCATTTAAATTCTACAGCACCTTTCATAAATAAATCTGTCTCACAGGCAAAAATAAATAAATAACTACAGCAAGACAATGACATACTGTAATAACAATAATGATGATGATTTTAATTCTATTATATATTTAATTTACATAGAACCTTTTACACATAAAATACAACTCAAAGTAGTGGAAATAAATATAATTATTATCATTATTAATAAAAAGCTAACTTTCACCAAGATTTTCACCATATTTTTGAAAATCTGAATGCTTGAAGCTTGTCGCATTTTAATCTGGAAAAGTTTACTGATTTTGGAGCATAATGGCTAAAAGCAGTTCTACCAGATCTACCAGAACAAATAGTATTATTTGTTGTGTAAGGTGTCTTCGAATTCCCAAAGCTTCAACTGAACGTATTATAACTGGGCAAGCACTGGCTATTGATAAAAAGTTGCCTCCTAAAGATGAAGGTGTTTTTACAGTGAATATCACTGAAGATGCAAGCCCAAAAAATCCACAAATTTTAGAAAGCTGCACCATTCTGATGTCTAAATTTATGGTATACTTGCACAAATATTGTTGAACAATGCATATTCACATTAGAGTCTCAATATTGTCTAAATACACAGAACACCCACACAAACACACACTCTCACACAGGCATACAGACACAAAGTAAAGTGCAGAAAAGCTGGGCAGCGACTGCGCCTCCCTGGTGAGATCTCCCCAAGGACTTAGTGAGAGCACTTTCTTGGCCGATAAGCGAAAGTGCTGCTAATTAATCTGCTTAAGGAAGAGAGGAGAAGGAGGAGAGAAAGAGTGAGCGAGAGAGAGAAAGTACATGCTGAGAAAGGGGCTTCCTTTGTGGTAACTCATTAGGAGTGGCGGCCTACATTAGCCATCTGCAGCATGCTGGCCAGACAGAGCCCAGTCGAGTCTGTCGTGGCCAGATCTGCTCCATGCACCGGTGTCCTGGCCCTGGCACACATCCTCAACATAACTCCAGCATTCGGATTATCCAACACATTACTGGAAAACACAATCACCCCCGAGCGGCCTCGCAGAGTGAATAGTCTTGGGAAGAGGCGCAGATCTACAACCCGAGTGTGACTAATACACTTACAAATCTTCAGCCATGGAAGTAAAATGGCCTCCAGTTAAATCTAGAGCACATATTGTGTATCGGATGCCTCTGCTTGCGGGGATTGAGAAACGTAGATAATCTTACAATACTGAATGCATGAGCTCAGCTGAAGTGAGGGAGGATGCTGCTAAAAAATGAGCCAGGCGGAAGACCTGAGCAAAAGGTTCATGTGGTTGTTTTTCCTTTCTTCTCTTTTTCGTTTTTTAAAAAACATCGAGATATCTTTAAAACAAGAACAATTTATATGAAAAGCAACTTATGTAAAATAAGACTTGTTTTCATATCATATTTCGTGAAATATGCAAGTTTACTTATGGTTAAAACAAAAAGCTGGTGAGGAAAATATACTTAATTCAAGACATTCTCTGTAAACAAGCCATCATTTTGTTGTGTGGAGTCGACTGAGCTGTAAGTGGGTCCTCAAAACACTACAGTAAAGAGCATCTGCTATAAAGTAAACAAATTACTGTTATTTACCTTGTTTTAAAGGTGCTAAAAGGGATGTTAACTGCTTCACTAACCTCCGCCACTGAATTAGACCGCCCATCTCTACAAACTCCTGTCCTCCAAACCCAATGTCAGCTAACCTGGCTGCTCAAAATGACTGACAGGTAGAGAACGCCTCTAAATGTTCAGACTAAAATAGCCGCCTGTGGTAAGATTCACTTTTGGAAAAAATCAGGAGGCTTTCGGTAATATCTGGGTCATTCCACGAAATTGGTGCCTTTTCCACTTGGAAAAATTGAAAACTAAAATAAGTTTAATCAATATTTTTTATACAGCCACAAAATGAAGACACCTTAAAATGACAAGAAATTGTATTGTGCCATCTCAGGCTATGTACTTTATTATTTTATGACTATTTTTCTATCTCATGTTTTGGTATTTTTGTCAACCCTTTTACCAACAAAGCGTTACTAGATACTATAGTTTAATTAGAACTCATCTGCTGGATGGCATAGGCATTAGCTCAATAATATACCGAGGGTGACCTTTAAAATGTTTGAATTTTACACAGACAATATTTAAAAACAGGGTCAAACATAATCAATGTCATTCGTGTTACCCACATCAAAACCTGTTACTTTAAAAAGTAACAGGTTGACAGTAACAGGTTTGACGATTTCAAACAAATTCGTTCATTTCTAGCTAACAGCCAAGTTCACAAAAGCACATATTGTACACTTTGAAAGGATTTTACTTGTAGATAAAGATCATATTAAATGTAAGAAATAATTGTTTAAATTTACATTTTAAAAATGGTAACAGCATTGACGTTGCATGATGGCTTCCTCAGTCAAGCCTCATAAATCATCAAAAATAGAACATTATAGAGGAGTGAGAGAAACAAGCTTATGTTTTAAGTGTTGAAATCCTGATTGAGAGATGATGTAACCTCCTAGAAATGATGTCACTTGAATGTACAGTCTTTTACAAGGGTTTTTTGATGAGGGTAACAGGGCTGACATGAAATCAGGGAACACCAATAAAATGATTTATATTTTATAGAAAATGCATAAAAAAATGCATACTTATGCCAAAAACATTGCTTAACAATGAGACTATATTTACAAAAGTATGCAAATTTGATTTTTATATAATGTTGCCTTCATTTTGTAAATTAAAAATCCTGCTGAAAAAGAAAAATCATAGTGAGAGACAGGCCAAAAACCTTACCCTTACCAGCATAAATGCTATTTATTTAAAATAATATCTAATAGCCTTTTTTAATGTACTATTGATGAAAGCATACTTAGTATTGTTTTTAATTTGCACGTTTATTAGTTGTTATATTAAATCTATGGGACACAAAAGACACCGATTTCACAGAATAACCCATCTGTCAGATAGTACTGTGTGTCCATGTTGCATGTTAGTCCAAAAAGAAAGATTCACTTACACAATATACTCTCTTTCAAAGAATAGGCACCGAAACTGACTCCTTGTTTTGACCAAAATCTAAGACAACACTGACATATTTTACATGTATTTTTTCCATATTAAAAATATAGTTAAAATAGACTATTTCTCTAATTGTTTTGTGTGTACTATGAATTTTATTATACTATTGTGTTAGTTTAGCAAGACTGTGATGATGCGTTTTGACAGTTATTAACTGTCTATTTTTGGAAGTCATAGATATGCTGTCATTAATTTATTCTTTGCTATTGCAGCAAATGGGAATGTAAAAAATATATTTGCTGTAGTTTCCATTCCATGATCACTTCTGGTTCTAAGAACCTCAAGAAATGTGAAATGGGTCCACTGTGAGCCAAAGTCAAATCTTGCTGTGCAAATAGCCGGTATAAATCAGGATGTTGTCTAACATCACGTACTAAACAGCAGGATACGAACTGGCCACACAGCCAGCTGATGTTCAGGTATTTAATGTGTAATGTGCAGTTATGTGACTAATGGGGAACCCTGGGTATTAAGACTTGTATGGCTTAATATAACATAAATAATGTGTCTTATTGAAAAATGTAGTAGAAAACCCCTGAAAGATTTATGTTATTTAAAAAATCCATATTGTTTTATACATATTTTGGACTATAGGGGCGTCATTATTTCGTTGAGGTAACATGGTTGCACTCGGTGAGCTACTGGCGCTACCTGTTGCTTTTTTACCTCAACTCAACTCTGAATACACAACTTAATAAAAATAAAAAATAAAATAAAAATACTGATACAATGCCACATTGTGCACTGTTTGGTTGCAATTTTCAGTTAACGGACAACAAAAGAAGCAAAGCAAGTCTTCATTGCTCTCCTAGCGATAAGAAGAGGGGGAAAAATGAAAGATGCCTGTGGACGAATAAAACTTCCTAAAGACCCGCATCTTTGTTCTCTCCACTTAAGCCCTGATGCCTTTGAGGCTCTTAGTAGACCATAGCTACTGAAAGAGCTTGCAAACGGCAGAGACAAGAAACGCTAGATGCCATCCTGGCAGGATGTAAACATACTAACCATTTTACTTAATTGAAATAACGGTGCCCCCTATAGTCCAAAATATATATAAAACGATTTAAAATTTTTTAAAAACATATTTTTTCATGCTTTTTCTACTACATATTTCAGTAAGAGACATCAAATTTGTTATATTAAGCCATATAAGTCTTAATACACAGGGCTCCCTTTAAGGCGTCGTCACATTTACATTTTACAGTGAAATTGCATGCCATTTTAATAAGAATCCATGGGATTAGAAATTTTGCATTAATTTTGTTAAACTTTTAAAAACGATAACTTACTGTTTTTACCAATACAAAGCTGCTTGGTTTGGAAGTAAGTGAAGTAAGTGGTGTTTAATGCATCATTACACTATCGACAAAGGAACTACGAAATAAAATTTCACTGAGGTCTCGCTAATGTATGGAAGACAACAGAACACAGTGTTTTTGAAGGTAGCAGCCTATTAAGACAGCAGACAGCCAGGCATCTCGTCAAGATTTGGATCAGAGCCATTAGCTCTCAATCTGATGCACGTCAGACATTTTCGCTCGAACACAGACAAACACCAGCTCCTGAGTACAGAGAACACTGACCCTCTCATGGCCGCCTCTATAAATCACTGATGCAATTTATGACAGACCGTCTGTTCGTCTCTAAACACATTACAATCAGCCGGCTCGGCACACGGGCGGCACTGGAGCCCTTTAACCGGCAGAATTAACAGCTTAAACTCCAGTGTCAGATGGGCAAAACACTGTAAACACATTCAATTATTCTTCAAGAGCTCTTCTGTGTGTTTAATAGCGGGTATCCGCAGCCCAGAGATGTCAGATCAGTGAGCAGCAGAGAAAGAGAGAAAATGCGAGATGCACACAGAGAACAGGACCGTACATGTATCTCGAGGACAAGCTCTAAATATGACTGTTGAACTCTGCTCTTCTCTGTCTCTGTTTCCACAGCGCTGCCCCTTCATGCCCGGCAGGGGCTGACCACATCACAACCCAATCCCCCATAAGCCTCTTGGGTGCCACACTCACATATTACACACATGACTGAGAGTGACACTAAGCTGAACGGCCTCTGGCATGTGACCTGGCCAACTGGGAACCCTGAGGGTCCTGTATGTGTTTGGAGGTTAGATGTCAAAATGGGTCCTGCGTAACCACACATTCAGTATTGTGTGTGCATACTCTGAAAAGCGAAGGGTAAGTGACCAATGATGTCAGTAGGTGTGTGTTTGCTCTGTGAGCTAAGTGTGAATTACAGTGGAGTGTGATGCTGTGGCGTTTGCTAATGCACCTTGCTGGGAAACTGGTCTGCCAAAGACAGGGGTCACACTAAGGCCACAAACCAAATATGCAAGACATGAAATTATGAACAAGGCTGATTAAATTTACTCAGTCGTTTCGATTAAATTAAATTCCAGATTGTGTATGCTGTGTCTCATTAGATGCCTATGAATTAGTTTACTGTGAATACAAATTTGGGTACAGGCAAGGGTCTTGAGAGACTAATGAGTTAAAAGAATAGTTCAACCAAATAATAAAAATTCTGACATTAATTACTCACCCTCATGTCTTTCCAAACTCATAAGACCTTCATTTATCTTCAGAACACAACAAAAAAGATATTTTTGATGAAATCTGAGAGCTTTCTGACCCTGCTTTCTGACCGTTTCATAAACAAGGTGCAGATAGAGTGTAAATAAGAGATTCATTGTGCAATGTAGAGAGCTTTGTTGATTATAATGAAACTTTGTGGGAATGCGATGAAATAAGATGAGTGACAGCTTTTAATGATTTTTAAGGGAGTTTGTAAATGAGATTTTGTTTCAATACAACAGTTAAACAAACACAAAGTTAATATTAAGTGACTAACACTGCCTGACTGTAACACTATTGCCTGATTTTGCTCTATTTTGTCATCAAAAATAGTCTAAAACAAGTCACAACTGAGCCGCTGTGGATCTCTGTTCAAACACAGCGGTGTTTCGTTTATGAATGAACGTGCGTTTTTAAATGAATGTAGTGAGTCAATGCTTCAATTTCCCATTTATAAAGACAGTCACTTGCTTTATTCCTGAATTAATCAGAAGTGTGAATGAATCAAATGAATGAATGATTCAGTAATCTATGACTTGCCACCAGATTTTGTTTTAAAATTATCTTTTCAGTTATTTAAATCATTTAATATTTCTATATTCAAAGTTTTATATTTAAAACAATAATCTCAACATAAATTTATGAATTTAATTGCACTCATGCCACCTCTGAGCCTCATTAAACATCAAAATACACCTACAAGACACTTTTGTGTTCTTTTTTTAGTAAAAATTAATTTTAATACTGATTTCATTTGATTGGTAACTTATTCTTATTCTACTTGTTCTTATTCTGTTGTTTTAATTAAAAATTTGAAAAAGCTTAAAAAATAATTTTTAAAAAATCTGACATAAAAGATGACAGTTTTAATAAAGTTAGAAAAATTACAAAGGTAAAAATAAAATTTCCCTTTAAATCACTCTAAGGAGTCAAATATCACCTCATAATGGGAAGGATAAGTTTTGATTATTGATTAAAACATGCACCTAAAAATTTGACTGTGGTCCTAAAGTTTTAAGTTAGGAGCACAAGTGCTCCTAAATATAAAAGTAAGCGTAGAGCCCTGAAACAGCTAAATCTGAGTCAAATGTGACAGAACACAAGGCTCAGTTTAATTTATTGAGTAATGAATTTGATTACATAGAGAAAAGTCTGTCAAAACATTATTTTCAGATGATATACTGTACACAGGAGGTACAACATCAGGTAGCATCTGTGCATTGCTTCCCCCTCACAGGATTTTCACAGGTGCCTGGCACTAGGCGAAAGTGTGAAGTCAAAATCGGTACATCTGCAGAACAGAACTGTGACATCTTAACCGAAAATAAATCACCAGAACCAGATGGACGACCTGCATTATTGAACAGAGTGCTACATTTTGCGTGTCCCTCTTGTGACCTCTCAGGAGGAGGTAAAAAATGGGCCAATCCACAGGTCAGACTGGGTTCCCCTTAGGGCTGAATGGGTGAAGCTGGTGAGGACGCCCAGTCCTTATGCCAGGCTTCACACGCCCCCCGGCAGCCCGCTCCCGCCCCGGGCCAGATGGTGAATGAGCTGGCTAATGGAGCGAATTCATGCAAGACAAATTTGCCCACTTAACAATCAATCCCAACACTGCTCTGTCATCAATAATTTCCTAGGATCTCCCAGGACTCTTTCAAATGCAGGATGAAGCACTGATGTAAACACCATCAGGTCTATGAGAGATAAAGCTTTGAATAAACGAGCAAGCAAACAAAAGCATACACAAATGTTCAGTATGCAGTCTAAAGCATGTTTCCATAAATATATAAACATAACTGAACCTGTTTGGATTTAATAATGTTTGGATTTATTAATTGTATTACGTCTTGTCTAAGTCTGCGTGAACTATGGTCAAGACAGTATGTCGAAAAACTCCCAAGTTGTTTTCTTCCCCAACTTCAAAATCGTCCTACATCGCTGCAGAAGTACCGACCCAGTGTTTACAAAGTGAACATGCAAGGAAATCAAATGTCCTTTACAAAAAAAAAGGTAAAACAGCGATGTAGGATGATTTTGACACTGAAGAAGAAAACAAGACAGGAGTTTTAAAAACATACCCTAACTGTATTGACCCGGATTACACAGACTATATATGCGCATCGCAGAGACAAGACGAGACAAGACAAGCGTTTGAGGTTAAAAAGTATATAAATTGAATTTGTTTCGAAAATGACTGATTGTTTCGATAGGTAAGACCCTTCTTCCTCAGCTGCGATCGTTTAAAGCCTTTTGAAGCTGCATTGAAACTGCATTTTGGAAGTTTAAACTTTGGGGCATTATTGAAGTCCACTATATGGAGAAAATTCCTGAAATGTTTTTCTCAAAAAGCATAATTTCTCATTGACTGAAGAAAGAAAGAAATGAACATCTTGGATAACAAGGGGTGAGTAAATTATCTGTAAATTTTTGTTTGGAAGTGGACTTCTCCTTTACGCTAAAATCAATTTAATGCACAGCCTCTCGTGGCTTTTTGCTTTAATAACACAGGATAAAAGCTTTGGTACTTCTAGTCTAAATTTACACAGTTGTTTCCTCATCCCCCAGCTACAGATTAAACATACATGTAATTCTAGCAGCAAAGTATGTATAAGTATTTGAGCACCAAAGCTAACAGTCTATTCACATATGGGTTATATATAACACGTTAAAGGCTGTAGGGCGGAAATCAAACACTTCCACTATTACTGATGTGTTCTTATGGGCTTTGTAGCTAGGCAACACATTTAAACGGCTCTTAGTGTGATCTCATTTTAAAAAAAAAGCTGGCCCAGACTCAGCCATTTTCAGAGGGAGCACTTCTGCTCCACCGGGCCCATATGCCAGTCTGTCAATAATGCATGTCGATGAAATCTGACAGGGGGGAAGTAATATTTCTGTTGAGCCAATATCACACGGCAGCTGGCTTTGTGTAAATAAATCTAAGAGGGGAAAGGAGTGTAATGGGTGGAGGCTCACCACCAGCTTTGGGTGCCACTACGCAGCTGTAATCCCTGCTCTCCAGCTGGGGGTATAAGCGTTTAAGTTGTAGGGGCAGTTGGAGAGCAGATTGAGGGGCAGGGCTAAGCATAAAATTCAAATATTCATAAATAATTCAAAATTAATTAGCTAAAATATATTTATCAGAACTCCAGAATGCAACTAAAATGAGTGCAAAGACTACAAAAGGCAACTACTGAAATTTGTCAACTAAGTTAATTCGTTTTAAAAGTCAAATGCTCCATAATCATTTAACATCGGATTCCAATTTTCCACAAGTTGGTATGATTCTTTAGGGTCTTCATGAAATGTCTGCAACATATTTTGGATATAATTTCCCAATTGTCGTGGAAAACAACACCATTTTTACCACAGCCGTGTTGACAGCAACCTGTTTCGGTGCATAGCTCTTTAAATGAAAATGAGCTCTGCTCACCCCGCCCCTCTCTTCTGTGGCTCTGAAAATGTCGGAGAAAATAAAGACTCTACAACTACAAATACAAAACGCCTGCATTGCTTACAAGACACTGTTGTCGCTACAGCTGCTCGAGTGTGGAGAAAATGGTGGACAGAGGGCGGAAATATGCAAATACGGGACAGTCCGTCAGCAGTTGTGGGCGGGGCTTGAGCAGTATGATGTCGTATTGCTCAGAAAATCAAAACTGCTTGATAATTAAGCATGTTGGGTTTCTTGAGGATTAAAAAAAGGAAGTGAATTAATTTTTATTATTATAGGGTGGTTGTGTCCACAAACTGCTAGGACACATTTATATGCAAACACCATGTTAAAATTAATTTTGCATCCGATGTCCCCTTTAACAGCCCTGTTTATGTATTTATCATGCTCAAAACAAATACAAACCAAACCTTAAACCTTTATTTGAAAAATAGCTTCTAAAAAAACATAAAAAATATTCCAACCAAAAAGGTGAAAAGGTGAAGGATAGAAAGCATGTAAACAAAACCAAAACATCAGGCAACAGGGTTCAAACCAGTGTCTAAACTACTTTACCACTAGTCTCCAATGACCTATAATAGCCAAACCCACTATTACCCCTTTAGGAGTGAACCTCATTCCTCCTCAAAGTGGTTGCACAGCTAGAAAAATATCAATAATAACCATCAAATATCACTGAACTAAAACAGTGGGGAAGCTTACACAGAGTCTGTCTGCACTTAGAAAGGGGAAAAACAACGGCAACACATAACAAAAAAGCATCCCCATCCTCTTCCTGAAGGACAAAGCCATTATGCATTCAGCTTCTTCTTTCAGATCTAGCATGATGGAGGAGATATAGAGGATAGACATGCAATCTGACCCTGGAGGAGGCAACAATTAGGACCCAGTGGTTTCTACACCTCGTGGTGACAAGGCATCTTATCACACTTCCTGCAGGCCAGTGAGGAAGGCCCCCAGGGGTCTGACTCGGGGACAAGGCTTCGAGAGAAATAAAGATCCATGGAGGAGAAGAAAGGTGTGATTATCCTACTTATACCTCACCCTCAAGCAGTCCACAGCAACAGAGGGGAGGTGGGATTTGTCACTGGTTTCACTATTGTGACTTTGTTCAGTATTGTGACTGATTTCACTACTACTTCATTTGAGATGGATATATGGCAGATCGCAAGGAAAGCATGTCAGAAATGTCACAGAACTTGTAAAAAATAAATAAAATATTTAAATATCTGAATAATATCAAATTTTATTTCTACACTATCAGTCAAAAGTTTTTGAACAGTAAGATTTTTAATGTTTTTAAAGAGCCTGCATTTATTTGATCCTAAGTACAGCAAAAACAGTACAATTTTGAAATATTTTTATTATTTAAAATACCTGTTTTCTATTTGAATATATTTTAAAATGTAATTTATTCCTGTGATTTCAAAGCTGAGTCATTTGATCCTTCAGAATTCATTCTTGCTGCTCAAAAAACAATTATTATTATTATTATTATACAGAAAACAGCTGAGTAGAATTTTTTCAGATTTCTTCGACGAATAGAAAGTTCAGAAGAACACATACGTGAAATAGAAATCTTTTGTAACATTATAAATGTCTTTATCCTCACTTTTGATCAATTTAAAGCATCTTTGCGAAATAAATGTGTCACACAAGACTGGAGTAATGATGCTAAAAATTTTTTTGATTTGATCACAGAAATAAATTACATTTTAAAATATATTTAAATAGAAAGCAGCTATTTAAATAGTAAAAATATTCACAATATTACTGCTTTTGCTGTATTTTGGTTTAAATAAATGCAGGTGAGCAGAAGGGAATTCTTTATAAAACTTTACAAATCTTACTGTTCAAAAACTTTTGACTGGTAGTTTATATCTCATTTTTATACAGCTAAATAAAATCTGCTTTAAATTTATAAAAATTACAGCTGTTTTGAACTATCTACTCATCAAAGAATCCTGAAAATAAACATATTCTGACCCTAAACTTTGAACAGTATTGTAAACATTTTGAATAGGCACCCCAAAATTACATATACAATACATGCACGCACAAATGTGCAATACACTAAAATACACACTGCCTTCAACACTCATATTATTCACAGTCACCAACCATGGCACTGTTGAAGCGACTTCTTGATCATTGCCTACCACCAAACAAAACAGTGTGTGGGAGTGAGAACGCCCTGAACCGATCACACACGAAGAATTTGACATGCCGTGAAGCCTCCATGGAGCAAGTAGCAATTTTCTTCTCATCAGAAAGGACCGCTGCTTAGTAACAGCTTTCGCCCAAAACCTGTAGTGCTTTGTGTACGACAAAGCGATCAAAACCTCGCAGTGGCAAGGAAAGTGCACGGGAGGTTCTATCACCTGCAATCACAATAACATCTGTACATGCATATCTGCCCCGTGCCACCAGGAGAGAGAAGTTTCCATTAACGGCTTCGAGTCAGTCAGGGAAGATGAGTGGGAGAAGACGCCTGCTGACACAGCTCGAGAAGTGTGCTGTGACTGAGTCAACCTCCCTCTGTGACTCTAGTGCAGATGGAAGGAAAGGGTAGGAGAGCTCGCAAGGTTTTCAAGACGGCCTCTCGGCATCACCTGCAGATCTCTGGCCCTGTAACATCTGCTGAGGTGAGTGACGGGTGTGGAGGAAAGTCGACGGGGAGGGCTACAGAGCACAACAGGCAAGTTTTGGAGGTAAAAAGCTCATTAATTTTCTCCATACCTTAACAGTAACGTTTCAAGACGTGAGATATGAGATTTTTATGATTATATATTAGTGGTGTCACTATTAATCCCACCTAACATTGAAGTTTTTAAATATACTTTTTGCAATCATTTCACATTTAATCTTCAAATTAATGTAGGAACAACATAAAGAGTATATTTTTAATATTTGTTTTTTTTTTTATGACTGAATATCACTGATATCAATATTACTGATGTCTCTTGGAAATTTTTCTTGTTCTTTTTTTCCTAATATTTAACCATTGACCCTAGCCATTCAACATTACGCATTTTTCACGCAGTGAAAAATACATTGCGGAACAAAGACGAAACTGACAACACGCTGACAGGCAAGACAAAGCAGGTTACTTCTGGTATCAGCTTTAAAATGTAATTTTTTAAAGAAATTCAAACAATAAATACCATTTTGTAGCTATTCTGTGTGTCGTGACAGATTACTGTATTGCCTTATTAGATCAGTCAACACATGAAACGATTGTCTTTTCTTATTTACTTGAAGCACAAAATAAACATGAATAAACATCAGAACATATTTATTTCAACCACATAAGACAATTTTTTAAGTTTAATGCCACTGAAGTTAATGTACTCTCCTGTCTGATTTGTTTGTCGGACAAAATAGCAGATTCTGCGTTATGATTGGTTAGATCGCTAAAAATGTATCTTGAGCATCAAATCAGCATATTAGAATAATTTCTGAAGGATCATGTGAAACTGAATACTGGAGAAATGGATGCTACAAATTAAGCTTTGCATCACAGGAATGAATTACATTTTAAAATATATTCAAATAGAAAAGTATTATTTTAAATTGTAATAATATTTAAATATTTAAATTATTCTATAACATCTTGTCTATCATCTCTGAAAATATCTTAGCAAAATTCAGTTGTTTAGTGCAGAAAAACAGCGATTTATTGCAGCAAGCAGAAATAACTGTCTTGCTCTTATGTTAAGAATGCGCAGCGGAGGTGCTTTCTCCTAACACTACACCAGTTAACCTATCAAAATAAACCATGTAACATATTTAATAAATGTGTATCAATGCAGATTCCCTGCCGATCCTGTGTAAACTACGGCATGAAAACTTTTTTAATTTATTTATTTTTTAATAATGTGATATGGCAGAGCGCAGTGCTCACTTAAACGATCTTACTCGTCTCAATCTGCTCAATCTTGGTGATGTCAGTGCCCTTAACATAATGTTATAATGGACTATTTCACATCCAGAGATGAAGGATTGGATGATGAAGTTACTGAAGAGGAAGAGTCTGATGACGGTCTATTATATGCACAGTGTGCGAACAGTTGTGCTGCGCTCACCATTCTAAATCTAAACTACAAGGTACACTATTTGTACTATCTAAACGTACAAGGGGTGATCAAAAGTTCAGAGACTATGCCCATGATAAACAATGGAAAACAGTCCTCTGCAGTATAGAGCTCCTGATAGTCAGCTCTCGTTAAACCCGTGAAGTGAAAGTGAAACCGTCTCACTTTAAACCTGTTTTTCTCAAAATTCCATTCCTGAAAATCATAGCTTTCATCAGTCAACTTAAGACTTTTGGAATAGGGCTTAAACCCAGCTGTCATATGGTATCAAAACCTAACAATTTCACCATGTGTTGGGTCTTCCTAGATCACATTGTAGATCATTGATCAACTATGGATTTTCTTCCCTTATTATTGTGAGCCACTCTAAAATCCAGAGTTATCTGACCTCACTATATGAAATGAAACAATCCAGCTGCTTTGTCTCGACTAAACATGATTCCCATCAGCAGGATGTGGCTCCCTTACTCCCACCACCAGACATCCTCTGAACTAACAGATCTCAACCCACTGATAAATGGCATTCTCAAACAATAGACCCCTCCATGCTGAGAGACCCGGCCTAAAACCTTTTCACCGAGCTTAGAGGTCGAGAACCAGGCAGAAGATGATTTTAAGAGGTTCTTCCTACCGCCTTATCTCACTTAGGCCTACGAGTACAACCACAAGAGATTTTCAGCAACAAAAGTCTTTAGAGAAGGACTTTGCTATACAGCCAGACGGTTCCAAGCTGGTCCTGGGTCAACGTGACCATGCTAGAAACAAACAAAATGACTCATTCTGCTGCTCTTGTTGCTAGGAGGTGGTAAAGGGTTTTTGGCGACAAGGAGCTCCATTGAGACGGACCGAATGACACACTCCACGGTCGGTTGCCTTGGTTTCCTGCCCTCTAGAACGCAAGTCGATGGGGTCTAACAGTATGGACATTGAAAGCCCGCTGTAATAATGAGCGAAAACCCATACTGCTGGAAGTGGACTAACGTTAGGGTGGAAACAATGACATTTTAGTGTGGGAAACCGAGTCAGACAGAAAGAGAGGATCTGCGAAACGCATCAGGGCACCCGGGCTCATTGGCTATTTCCGGATGTGCCAGGCAAAATAAATGAGAGGTCTCAGTGTACTCAGCGTAGGCCTGGTGGAAAGCACATCTCAGGAACTCATGCCATCTGACCTTAAGCTAACATTTACAAATCAATCTCCACTCACATTGTCATGGAGCTAAAAAAACCAGACTGTATATGGTGGAGAGCAGAAATACTTATACTTCTCCTCTCCCAAGTCCCCAGGGTCGACGCAGCTCCTCAAATTGTGAGTCTGATTTCAAAGCGGTAGCTGTTACTGTAAAACGAGGATCAGAAACAGGATCAGGCAGCACGCTGGAGCTGGGAGGTGAAGCGTTCTGTCGGGCTGTCACTTTTTCTGAGGTACGCCGAGAAAAGAAGCATAGACAGGTCATCCTCACGCAACGAGATCAGATTTACACTTCAAAAAGCAAATCCCAGCAGTTTTAAGAACGGTAAGCTTTTACTAAAAGGCAAAAAGGTTTGAAGAGGTGAAAAAAGGAGGAAAGAAATTAAAGAAAAGGAACTGGGTGGCAATTATCTTCTTATCTTTTAGGAGGAGTGCTTCCTTGCTGTTAGATTGGAGGTCGTGCAGAGGTTCAATCTGGCAGCTGGTGTGTGAGGCTGGTAAAGGGGGAGGGAAGTTGCCAATTCTACCTGGTTAGCAGAGCATCTAGAAGAGGTCTGGTGGCTACTCAGTGTAGTGTAACAACAGTACCTATATAGATCTATGACTAATAGATCTATTCAGGACCAAAAATGACTTGTGTACCAACTCATACAAGAAAATATCTTGAAGAAATGTGCTTTGATCAGTTAGAGTGTGAGTTTTCTGACAGATAAACTGCATGCATTGTGAACGATGAGCAATTGGGCAATTGTAGACATTTATTTCTGCAGGCTTAGTCAATCGAGAAAAGAAAATGGCTACAGGTTCTTTTGAACCATTTATCTCTAAAAGTACTGCGTGAAATATCTTAGACAGTTTCTACTTGCAAGTTGTGGCAACAAAACTAAAACTCTTTGCCCTCCCATGACAGCTCATTACTAATGTTCCCATGTTTCAACAGGAGTGGAAACATGCTCTCTCAACTGGAGCTGGAACTAAATTTAAGTTTATCGTCCAATTTGTTCCAGTGTCATCAGCCTACGATGATTCAATATTTTAACACTGGCCTCTGCTTTTCTGCCAGCTGATGGGGCGAACAACAGTTCAAGCAAAGTGACTTACATCATGCCTTGCAACACTAGAGGTTTTCATGAACAAATTTTGGTATTAAATTAACAAACTAATTAAATAAATTAAAAATGGCTTTTAGGACGTAGACATAGCCTTTAATATGAAATTCCTGAATAAATTAAGGAAAGAAGTATTACTTAAGAAAAAGAAATACACTACCAGTCAAAAGTTTTTGAATTTAAATTTTTTTTTAAATGTTTTTTTAAAGAAGTCTCTTCTGCTCACTAAGACTGCACTTATTTGATCCAAAGTACAGCAAAAGCAATAATATTGTGATTTTGTTTTACTATTTAAAATACCTGTATATATTTTAAAATATGTAATATTTGTAAAATGTAATCTATTCCTGTGATCAAAGCTGAATTTTCAGCATCATTACTCCAGTCTTCAGTGTCACATGATCCTTCAGAAATCATTCTAATATGCTGATTTGCTGTTCAAGAAACATTTGTACTATTATTATCAATATTTAAAACAGTTGAGTACATTTTTTTCAGAATTCTTTGATGAATAGAAAGATCTAAAGATCAGCATTCATCTGAAATGTATCTGAAAGACATTTATGATGTTACACAGATTTCTATGTCAGATAAATGCTGTTCTTCTGAATTTTTTTATTCATCAAAGAAATCTGTAAAATTTGTACTCAACTGTTTTCATCATAACAATAATAATAAATGCTTTTTGACCAGCAAGTCAGAATATTAGAATGATTTCTAAAGGATCATATGAGTGGAGTAATGATTCTGAAATTTCAGCTTTGAAATCACAAATAAATTACATTTTAAAATAAATTCACATAGAAATTGGTTATTTTAAATAGCAAAAATATTTCAAAATTGTACTGTTTTTGCTGTACTTTGGATCAAATAAATGCAGGCTTACTGAGCAAAGGAGACTTCTTTAAAAAACATTAAAAATCTAACTTTCTAAACTTTTGACTGGTAGTGTAAATAAACACACTACTGTTCAATGGTTTGGTGTAAGTTTGTTGTTTTTTTTTTAATTGGTACAAAAACATTTTATTCTATTCTATATGCTGAAAAGGTATAACATTTTGCACAAAATGTGTTCTTAGCATTGATAATAATAAGAAATCAGCTTATTAGAAGTATTTCTTAAGGATCATGAAGATCCTAAAGACTGGAGTAATGATTCTGAAAATTTAGCTTTGCCATCACAGGAATAAATTACAATTTAAAATATATTTAAATTGAAAACAATTATAAACTTAGCATTTTTTGTATTGATGAATTCTAGGTGAACATTAGACAAATCCTAGCAAACCCAAATCTTTGAATGGTAGTGCAACAAAAACAATAAATTTTTAAAAATATATTGCATTTCCACCAGACAAAGAGAGTGATAACTGTAGCTGGCTACGTTTTTATATCTTCAGGATATCCATTTATATTTCAAAAATCTCAAAGGTAATAGAAGTAATGTTATAGTTTGTTTCAAACACATTCATGAATATAAGATTGAAAAGAAAAGGGTCAGTAAATTGCCTTTTCGAAGCTTCAGGATATGAGGTCTCCGACAGCGTTCATATGTCTGATTCATCATCATCTCACCATTCAGTATGAAATTAGTAATTATCATTAACGAAATGGACTGGAGGAAAGACATCACACAATGAGAAATTATCTTTCAACGCCAAAGTGTAGAAGTCATGATCTTGCGCTCCGTCTGTCGTATATTCATTACTTCTCTCACAGGGACGTTTGGAGCCCTGGAGGACTATTAATTGGAGAAGGGGCAGGCTCCCAGCATGCACTACAGGGTGCCAGGTGATGGCAGACAGACAGTCCTGGCACTGAATTGATGACAAGCTTTCTCCTGGTGGAAATGACTGTGAAGGTCAGCCAAAGGAGCAAAGCAAAGACAAAATGTTGGAGGCCGACAAGAAGAAAAATGTAGTCCTCCAAGGGCAAAGAAACTGCCTTTTTGATCACGTTCCTTTGTCTGAGGAACAAAAGAGTCTCTTTGGCACAAGGAACAGGTCCCTGTTACTACATAAAGACAGACTTAGTGGTTTGAGGGAGTGAAAAAGCAGAAAAAGCTGCAAAGCTGAACTCTGAGCCAACAGTAACCAAGTAAATAAATAAATAAACAACACATTCGCTCTTCATTAAATCCTCACCTCTTGCCCATGAGGCTTGCAGGTTTTGCGAGGCCAAGATTGCTCTTGTTTGGCTGCTTCTTGCGGCGGGTCAACTTTTTGCGGCCAGAGCCACCGGCAGGCACATCCTCCGCTTGCTGAGCGGCGTTGCTCCCGCTGCCCTTGCTGTTGAGGTCCCGCAAAACATCATAATTGATCTTACTGGAGATCTTTTTCTGCTCCAGCATCTTCTCTATGGCCTCTCCCGCAGTGCTGGCCAGGATCGGTTCCCGCTTCTTGGACGGCTTCTTTGGCTAGACGAATTGGAATAGAAGTTGTTTACAGTGAAAAACAAACATTGGAGTCAGTGCTTAGATGGCTCTTATTCATAGAGTCCTTTGGCTTTCTAAAAACACATCTGAAGGCTAAAAGCATACTGGTAATTCTCTTAAATCTCTTTGGGCATCTGGGTATCATTTAAACAGTGCATTTCCCCCATTGGGCCTTGATATAATGATGTCAAGCTAACAGCTGTCAACAACAAAGTGACAGAATCCCATTAGTAGCCTGGAAAAGCTATCAAGGCCTTCTGATCTGGTCACCGCTGACCGTGTTCCTCATGTAGCAAAGGGGAACAAGTCTCTTCGCAGTCACAGTCACAGACTGCTGTACCTGAAATTGCTATTAGGCTCAAGGCACCTCATTAGAGGTGCAGAGCAGGGCCGGCTAATCCAACCCCGACTGGGAGGCACGGTGCAGATGTCAGAGCAGACAGGTTAAGGAGAGGCGACACTGAGAGCCTGGGGTGAAACCAGAGGAGCAAGTGAAGTTAAAATGGAAAGTATGCAGTCTCGTAGGACCTGCAGCTGCTAAGTGTCTGAAGACCCCGGCATGTGAGGGAAGCCCACGTCGACACCATAAGAAAAAGGCAGACGTGCACACACGACTTACTCACCTTCTCCTTATAGGTCCCTTGTTCCTTCTCTTTAGCTATTCTCTCTTCTTTTTCTGAAAAAAAGAGAGCACACAATGCCTGTGTTTTAGAGTAGACACAAAAAGCAATAAAAAACGTTGAGCAGATTAACTTTAGGAGGTCAATCTTTTAGTTATCACTAGTATTTTTCATTTATATATATTTTTTTAAATCAAACTTAATCTCACAAGGTTCTATCGTATAATGAAATCGCACGAAGTAGTTCACTGTGCCAGTATTTAAAATCAAAATCCTTCCTTCCACCCAATTTTTTTCTTTGTGGCTGAGCAGTCGATTGGTAAGACACATGCCTCTGACATCAGCACAGATCTAGTGTTAATAAATGCACTACGCTCTTCTTTTCCTATTCGCTTACCTTTCTGTTCCCTCAAATACTCCTCGTTCTGTTTCATCCACAGCTCCGTCTTGGCCTCCACCTCTATGTCGTTCAAAATGTACTGCAGAGAAGATAACTGGCCTGATAAGTAATGCTAAGAGGTGATCATTTGTAAATCTGGCATGCAGAACATCAGACTGTTTTTTGAACTACACATGACCTGCTAATATTCAACAGAAGTTTCAAGCTCTATTTTCAGAGAACAGCACAGTAATGTGTTACATTGCAAAATCTAATTTCTCTTGGTTTTCCACAAAAAAAAGATGTACTTGAAAAGCAAAACTGCATAAGACATAACACATGCTTTTAGAGACTATTATATTATATGTGATCCTGGACTACAAAACCAGTCTTAAGTAGCACGGGTATATTTGTAGCAATAGCCAAAAATACACTGTATAGGTCAAAATGATTGCTTTTTCTTTGACGCCAAAAATCATTAGGATATTAAGTAAGGATCATGTTCCATCAAGATATTTTGTAAATGTCCTACCATAAATATACCAAAACTTATTTTTTATTAGTAATATGCATTGCTAAGAACTATAAAGACAATTTTCTCAATATTTTGATTTGAAACCTCAGATTCCAGATTTTCAAATAGCTGTATCTCGACCAAATATTGTGTAATCCCACCTAACCAACTACCTAAAATTTCCCCTTATGACTGGTTTTGTGGTCCAGGGTCACATATTACAAGCAAATTTGTAAGCAGAAATCCAACAATGTTTTGTGAGATCTATGTCTTATTACCTTACAGAATTTTGCTTCAAGAAAATGTTTCTTCTTGTTAAGATGTTTAGATATTTTACCAGAAAAAAGTGATAGACGGAAATACTGATTAAAGGAATAGTCAAAGACTATAGAAATACAAAGACGGTTCACTCTTATGACACTTATGACTGGGAGAAACTGCAACGCTCAATATGAAAGAAACGCTTCTAAATGAAAGAGCCAATCGCTGATTGGTAAAGTCATTGCCTTTAGAAGCTCTGGTTCCAGTAGAAACCTGAGGGTAGACCAGACAATCTGCATGGTCTAGCCTGAAATATAAGCTTTTTAAACGCTATTTGAGTATTAGAAACAACATTCATGGGGCAGTTCATTTCAGATTTTGTTGCTGATTTGAAATATGTCATTTACTTGCGAGTTCAGCTAGCAGTTTTGGAGATTTCAGGATTCCCCCATTCATTTAGATAGGACTTGGTCTTGTATGAGCTGCCCGGAGGCACTGCAAATATGGCAGGCGAGTGAACAGACTATCCTTGAAAGGGACTTTAGGTTTGTTCACCCAAAAATGAAAATTCTGTCATTAATTACTCACCCAGATGTTGTTACAAACCTGCAAAACCTTCGTTCATAAACTGTTGATGAAATCCGAGAGTTTTCTAACCCTTCATAGACAGCAATGCAACTAAAACATTCAAGGTACTAAGGAAGGACAAAAACAGTCCATGTGACATCAGTGGTTTAACCTTAATTTTATGAAGCTATGAGAATACTTTTTGTGCGCAGAGAAAACAAAAATAATCAGACTTCTGTCTCTTGTAGCTTCATAAAATTAAGGCTGATCCACTGATGGACTATTTTAACCATATCCTTATCACCTTTCTGGGCCTTGAACGTGTTAGTTGCGTCGCTGTCAGAAATGCTCTCGGATTTCATCAAAAATATCTTAATTTGTGTTCTGATCTTACGGGTTTGGAACGACATGTGAGTGAGTAATTAGTGACAGAATTTTCATTTTTGGGTGAACTATGCCTTGAAGAAAATTATTTTTGCAGTGTAAGTGAAGTGAATACAAAGGTTTATCCATAAATCCATTAATAACAAACTACATACCTTTTCAATCTCTTCTTCGTCAATCCCATTCAGATCTAGTTCCCCATTATCTGATTTATCCTCCACTATAGAAAGACAAAGACACAAAAATTAATAAAATGAGCAAAACATGATGACAAAGGAGTCTGACTATGTGATTTTTGGGGGAAGCAATTCCCATCAGATAGTATGCAGGCTATTCAGGTGAATTTTCCATTTCAGTGTGAAACTGAAGAAAACTGTCCTGCTTGACTGGAGTCTGCAGCTGTCAGCGATGGTACACTACACAGGAAGTACTTTGGTGGCATTCTTTCAATAATACACGCACTGCCAGCTCTTTGTTGTGTAATTGCCATTAATAGGCTTAGCCGTGATGTGAAAGGATTTTGTGTTCCTGAAATACTTTCCCAAATTGTCTTAAAATCCACAGTGTCACATTTATTAATCCCTAAATTAAAATCTCATATTGAGGCAAATATGAACAGCAGTGTTACTGTATGCTAATACAACGCCCTGATGTAACCTCAGATTCATATAAATATGTGTTATAAACACCACCTGAATACAATTAGCATGTGTCTGTAGGAATATATAAATATAAATGAGATCAGGGTAAGACGAGAACTGTAAATAGACATGATGAAAAAAACAGTCACAAAATATGGCAGCATCTCCGCCTGTAAATGGGAATATAATGGTTAGAGAATTAAAAACATCTGAACATTTGGAATGCAATAATCAATAGTGTTTACTCAAGATGGACCAAGTATAAACTATCTAGATAACACAAAAGAAACACCCTAATTCCAGTTACCATTTGTTTTCAGTTTTCCGTGATCTAGTCAAGCTTACCCTTTTTAAAAACCTAGCCAAAGGATTGAACTAAAGCAAATAACATGCAAGCCTTTCTCTGTAAGAGTCTTTAAAGCTGATTTCAATATGACGAAAGTGCTTTCTCCAAATATAAAGAGATGCAAAAGTTGGCCTGGGAAAAGTGTGATTGGATTGGTGGAGCCTCTGTGGATCAAGACCAGATGTTCATTAATTGAACATAGAGAGATCTGAACGCCGTCTCTACTGTGGCCATCCGACTCACATTCACACGCTCTGACGTTCTCACAGCACGACCGGCCAGGGAGAACAGATTTAAATATCTGAACTGAGACAAAAGAAAATAGGTCACAATCTGTCCCCATCTCAGATTCTTACACTTGCATGTGTGAGCTTTAAGACACATCACACTACTTCAAAGGCCGTGTCCAGTATCATTTGACTGAGAACCACTTGAGACGCAAACATCAGAGGCACCTTCTAAAAAATGGATTCTGACTCCAGTTTAACAGCCACAGAAGGAAAAACAAGTCACATTATATAATCTTGGATCCAGACTGGAATGCTTGAGGGTCCAAAGAAAATTAGGAAAAAAAAAAGTTTAAATCATTAAATTAAACTATTAGATCAGAAGTCGAAAAGAAATTAAGGTTTTTGAGGAAAACATTCCAGGATTTTTCTCCATATAGTGAACATCAATAGGGATCAGCGGGTTGAAGGTCCAAAATGCAGTTTCAATGCAGCTTCAAATGGCACTACATGATCCCAGCCGAGGAATAAGAGTCTTATCTAGTGAAACGATCTGTTATTTTCTAAAAAAACAAACAAACAAACGTATATGCCTTTTAACTACAAATGCTCAACCTCACACGTTACTAGTCACCTAGTGCAAACATGCAAAGAAAGTCTAACACCCTTTACAATAAACAGTAAAACATCTATGTTGGATGATTTTGAAGTTGGAGGGAGTTTTTCGTCCTACCCTACCTTTTAAAACCGAAGTACACAGACAAAGAACTAACCGCACGGGACCTTTTCAACATGATTACATAATGCATGAAGTCACAGGCGTGCATCGCAGAGCTGGTGCAAGATGAGCATTTGTGGTTATAAAGTATATAAATCTGTAATTTTTTTATAAAATTACTTATCGTTTTGCTTGATTAGACCCTTATTTCTCGCCTGGGATCATGTAGAGTCCTTTGAAGATGCACTGAAACCCCACCCGTTGATCCCCATGGAAGTCCACTATATTGAGAAAAATCCTGGAATGTTTTCCTCAAAAACCTTTATTTCTGTTTGACTGAAGAAAGAAAAAAAAGGTTAAAGACCTCTTAAAAAGTTAGACTGCTGAGAAATTTATAGTTAGATTCCTGAATAACAACACATCCAGTTTAATGGCAGACATCTGAAGGCAAATCTATCCTCCCCTTGAACACTGAGGTTTGTTACCAGCAGTAATGCAAAGACACTAGGCAAGTATGTGCAAGAGAGCTGGATGCTTCCAAAGTTTTGATCTAGCAATTGGGTATACACGTATTTGTTAAGATTGTGTTTTGTCCTAACTCACAATTTCTTTGTCACACGGTTTCAGTCCAAGGCCAGTGTCTTTGTGGTTTGTGGTTGTTCCTACTGCCTTCTTCACACCGTGTATTAAATCTACTACTATCTCCAATTGCCTGCTCTAACACCTGGTTTTCAACGGGAAGGTGAATTCTAAATCTTTAGTAGGACTGTAATTGAATCCAGGTATCTCGTCTATACGACGAAGATAGGATACTTGCTCAGGCATGGACCAACATGGGCACACTGGTCTATGAGGGAATTGGGCTTGTTTGCAGGCAGCTTGGAGTGGCTGTCACATATCAAACCCAGTGGAGCAAATCACAGCGTTTCCCCAGAGCGATTGCACAGCCGGCTCGGATAGAAGGGAGAAAGAAAAACAACATGGCGCGATCAGGTTTCTGCTCTTTAGAAGGTTGACGTGTGGCTGATTGGGGTTGGATAGATGATGGTAGCCTCTCACAAGGAGCTCTGGTTTCGAAGGGGGTTGAAAAACATAGAAGAAGTCACCCAAAGGTCAAATAGACTAAGCTATGCAACGAGCAGGGAATGGTATACAGCCTCAAGTCACCAATTTTAGCAAAATTTTGTAGCCAAAAATGTCAATTGGCAAAACATTTTTCAACAGTATACAGATATATAAAGCACTGCTCACACAAAAGTCAAACTAAGCAGCTTTCTGTTAGTCAGTGAGTTGAATTTGCATGACCAACATGAGACACTTTTTTTGCCCTCCCACGAGATTCCTATTGGAATGACTCGATATCACCAGTGACATTTCACATGAGCAATGGTAAATGAGACTGCACCTTTAGGGGGTGTAGCACAATGCAGCTTTTGTCGAACAATAAACATCCAATTTATTTCATGTTCATGGCAACCATTTGATAGCTCTAAACTGGCACAACAGTACAAAGCAACATTTCGAAATCCCCAAAAAAAAACTCACTCTGAGAACCTCAAAGCATTCTGTCATTAATTACTCACCCTCATGTTGTTCCAAAGCCGTAAGACCTTTGTTCATCTTTGGAACATGAAGATATTTCTGATGAAATCCAAGAGCTTTCTGATCCTGCATAGACAGCAACAGAACTACCACATTCAAGGCCCAAGAAAGGTAGTAAGGACATTGTTAAAATAGTCCATGTGACATCAGTGGTTTAACCTTAATTTTATAAGGTTACGAGAATAATTTTGTGTGAAAGAAAACAAAAATATTTACTTTTTCTTCCCTTCCTTTGATTGTTTCAACTGTGTTGCTGTCTGTGCAGGGTCATAAAGATCAGATTCAGATTTCATCAAAAATATGTGCTATTTGTGCTTTGAAGATGAACTAAGGTCTTATGGGTTTGGATTGTCAAACCCGTGAAAACTTTTTTAGGGTGAACTATCCCTTTAAAAGTAGTCGATATGAATTTCAAATAGCTGTGTGATGAATAAATCGAAATTTGAGTCATTACTGATCCTCAAATTAAATGCAACGTTTGTTCATGAGACGCGTGCGATTCAATGATTTGATATGTGACCCTGGATCACAAAACCAGTCAAAAGGGTCAATTTTTTTTGGTATATTTACGGTAGGAAATTTACAAAATATCTTCATGGAACATGATCTTTACTTAATATCCTAATAATTTTTGGCATAAAAGAAAAATCAATCATTTTGACCCATACAATGTAATACTGGCTGCTGCTACAAATATACCCAATGCTACTTATGACTGGTTTTGTGGTCCAGGGTCACATATTATTGACATCCAACCCATGGCACCATATTTGATTTGAAATCTGGCTTCAGAAAGCTTGAAACAGTCTCAGCTTTTGAGATGCCATTTGCCATTTTGGATCAAATTAGTGTGCAAAAAAAACTGTGTGACAATTCTTCTTTTGTGTTTCACAGAAAGAGGAACAGGCTTAGCAACAACATGAAGGTGAGAAAATTGCTGAACACTACTCATTTTTGGGCCTTTGCCTGCTTTAAAAACATGGCATGTTGTTTGAGTGATGACATTAAGTATTCAAAAAAAGATTAAATGCTCATAATGCAATATGCCCCAACATGTTTCAATGAGGAAAGAGCTTCTAATATGAGTACGCACTTGACTGAACATAATCCAGATTACATAATGAATCAAATGAATCATTATGCAAATAAACAGATCAGCTTGATGCTCAACTGTGAAATGCCACAGAGGTGAATGAAAATTGGGATCAACATTTGCATTTTGAGATTGAAAAGCCCAATGTTTGTACATTATATTTGCTGGAATAAATAATAATACCTGCCATCTGTGTTGTTTCATTTATAAAATCAATTTATAGAACAACAGTGTTATCATTTAAGGACAAATTGTTAGATTTCTCATAACGTTAACAGGAGACTGTGAAGATGTATAGTTGTAAACAAACTTATTTTGCTTAAAGCTTGAAAAAGAATCAAAAGATCTTGTAGGCTGAGAGTGTTTCACGCTCGTACAAAAATGAGGACAAGGTGGAAAAAAAAAACCCCTCTTGCAATATGGCATGATAACCTCTGAGGGCCTTTTCCAACCTCACCACCTGCTCACACTGTCTGTGCCATGGGCAAGCAGGCCAAGACGTGAAGAATATATGTGTGTATGTGTGTGTATTCTTGTCTATGGGTCAGCTACAGTAGGCAGCTACAGTATCTTTTAAATCAGACTCTGTACCTAACACATTGACATTCTGCACATGCAGTTAACTATAGATGCGGATAGACTATAAAATAGCCTTTCGCTCTTCGCTATCCCTCAGCATGTTTTGATCACGTCAAACACATCCACTTGAAAGGTTAAATGCCGTATTTGCCTGCAGAAGCTGTGCTTTCCCATGCGTCATTCAATGCATGTCCTCCTAGACTAACTGTCATCTCCATCTACACGCTGTCTCCCGTCCCTCTCTCGTTCCCCAAGCCATTGGTCAATCGCTCTGAATCAAGCACAGCTGTCTGACTGCATGCAGGCCATTAGATCGATACTTTACACATGCAAGCAGAAGTGGCATTAACAGCAGAGAGAGGGAGGGACAGCGCTCAGAGCGCACTGGACCGTGAGGCAGCATCACCACAGCTGAAGCTTAGTACACAACAGGAAATGCAGTGTAGCAATGCAGTATGGGAGGAGTTGCAAGCAGGTGTAATCAATCAGCGTCCCTGCTGCAGGAAATCCATGGCATGCCCCTCAATGCATACAGACAGGAGCATTTCACTTTTTTACCCTTAGGATAGACGCTCAAAAATGAAAAATGAAATGTCTGCAACATGCTTCGGTTAAAATTGGTTGTATAATATTTATATATTTTACCTTGTCAAAAACAACTTCACAGCGACGCATTTGGCTCATGTCTCTTTAAATGATAATGAGCTACTGCTCACCCCGCCCCCTCTTCCGTTTTTTGTGTATTCGTTAGTGCGTTACCATCAAAAACAACACTAATCCACTGTCTGAGCATAGAGAAAATGGCAGACAGCATACAACTGGCTGAGGGTGTAAATATGCGAATACGGAACAGTCTGTCAGCAATCGTGGGTGGGGCTTCCGGGAAAATCAAAACGGCTTGATAATTGAAGTTTTTTGGGATTGAAAAAGAACTGATTTTTATCATTGTAGGGTGGTTGTGCACACAGACCGCTAAGACACATTTATGTTCAAACACCATGTAAAAATGAATTTTGCATCCGATGTCCCCTTTAAAACTGTAAGCCTTAGAGCCTGTTTACAAGGGATGTGTTGTTTATCTGTTGGTGCTGTTTTTTACTGTTCCTATGCAAACATAAACTCTTTTTTTCAGCGACTTGCAGCATGAGCACTGCATTTTTAAAATGCTGTGTTTATTAAAAGAAGTTAAAATTTATTACAATATAATATACATTATGAAAAATGGTTGTTTTGAGATTAGCTAAGATTTTGCATTTAACTGTTATTAAAACATTTTTATACAGATTATCTGAGTGCTAAATGATGGCAAAGCAGTGTTATTTTAGCGTTAGATGTTTAATATTATTGTACTTTTTAATATTTTGAACAAGCTTTTGTTGTTACATTTTCATTTTAGTTGCATTTTTAGTAAATTAGCTTTTGTTGTTTTCAATAGTTTTTAAATATTTCTATTCAGCTTTAATCTATTTTTATTTTAGTTTTAGTCATTTCAGCACTTCAAGGCAACATTTTTATGTTATTTGAGGGACTCACATGCAACTATTACAGAAGGTTTAAACACTCGATGCTTCAGAAAGACACACAATGCATTAAGAGCCGGGGGGTGAAAACTCTTTGAATTCGAAGATCAGGGTACATTTCACGTATTTTGTCTTCTGGGAAACATGTACGTATCTTCTGTAGCTTCTGAAGGGCAGTAGTACTACATGAGAAAAAAAATGATATGTAGGCAAAGTAAGACAAATGTACACATCTTCATTCTGTTCAAAAGTTTACACCCCTGGCTCATTATGCATCATTTTACCTTCTGGAGCATCAGTGACTGTTTGAACCTTCTATAATAGTTGTTGTCCTCAGTTGTCCTCAGTGTGAAAAGATTGATATTAAAATCATACAGTTATTGTCAGAAAGGGTTCAAATACAGAGTTTGTGGGACCTGAAGCATTTTTCTGTTTAACTGTTAAGGTTTAACTAAGGTAACAACACAGTTTTAATAATCAGGCGTATGTAAACTTTTGAACTGGCTAATTTTTATAAATTAAACTATTATTTTCTCTTATGGACTATATGTCAATGTCTTTTATGTGAAATATCTTATTCAAGTCAATAAAAATAACAAATAAAAATAACATTTATTTTGTATGGTCCCTCTTATTTTGGTAAAAAAATTAACATTTTGCAGATTCTGCAAGGTGTATGTAAACTTTTGACCTCAACTGTATTTAATGATATAAATTACATTTAGATACATCCTTATTAGAAAAGCTGGCCAAACTGAGTTTTCTTCCACGTCGTCACACTTTTCAAATTTATCCATATGTCTGCTCTCCTCTCACTCCCAGATGTTGAAATTTTTAATGTTTTTTAAGACATGCAGCAAGTGTTAGTTTATGTCCCACCAGTTGACTGGATCTTTTCCTAAAACTTCCTTTATCTTGTTTTTATTTGTTGACGAAAATGTCAATAGATTTTTGTCATAGTTTCTGTCATTCATTATCATCTTGTTTTAATCTGTGAAAATTGTTGATGAAAATTACAAAGAAAATGATTCATCAACGAAATTAAAATTGTTGTACAATGTATAGATATCGACAGATGCAGGGAAAAAAAACTGTAATATTGGCTGATTGGCCGCTACGGTACCAATATATTATTCACCCCAGTAGGAATGGATTGTGTGTGAACAGCCCGTTATAAGTCCATAAGGGGATGAGGAAACTCATTAGTATGCTCATTATAAAATCATTAGTGTGCCACATACTAATTGGATTTAAACCTATAGAGTCACATAACTGTCTTCAATAAGATCAATATACGCTTTTTTTAAATCTTATATTAGGCCTGTTTCCACATGGAGAAGAAAAGAAATGGAGAATGGGATGCGTAAATGTCACAAAAGTGTGCTAACTGCTCGGCTCCAAAACAGTAACAGTACTTACTGATGATTCAGAGTCATTCGGAAAATCTGATGAAAAACATGTGTTGTACATGCTGGGGAAATTGAAATTTGAAGGCCGAGCGTTCAACTCTCCCGGTAAAGCTTTGACACCAGTAGATTCTCAACGCTGAAAGTTGCTCATCACACCAGAGCATTAAAATATCTTGGTTTCAAATAGATCCAGGAAAGGGATGGTCACAGGAAGCTTTGTAAGAACAGGCAGGCCTTTCCTTTGAGGAAAGTTCCTTTCTCCTCTCAGTGGTGGACATGTTGGTTAATGCCTGGCATTTAAAATGGCAAAGTTCAAACAGGGTTCATAAAACCACAGCAAGCCCAAGGGAAAATCCTTCCCATATTTTTATCTTTTCACTCTCTCTCTCTCTCACGCACAGACAGAGTCAATCCGAAATGCATTATCCAAGATCTGGTGGCCAGCTCTGTATGGGGTTGGAATATATTGAATAGTGAAAAACAAAAATTGATAATGGACTCCCTTTATCATCATCAGATAAAATTTATATTTCACTCCACTTGCTGCTCTGGAAAATATATATTGATTAAATAAGTGGGACTCCTTTAGATACCTTGCGAGGTAGATTTCTGGGTTAAAACTGGTGCGGCGATGGGAAGTGAACCTGCGTGGAACAGATGCTATTGATGGAAAGGAGGCTGTGGAATTGGCCAGTCGCTCTCTTCACTGCAGTGAAAGTGAGAGAGCGAATCTCACGTATCCCCAGAGAAATGAAGAGACAGACAGTCTGAAAGAGTGAGACACTTCAGTACGACAGCCTGTCAGAGTGAGAGAGGCATCTGCCAGACCTCACACATACACAGACACACACACATTCTTGGTCACTTGCTTTCTATCTCTCTCACTCACTCTCACTTTGTCTCTGTCTGTCTCATGTGTTCCCTATTTAGAGAACACAAAATTTATGCAGACCTGCATACTCCAGCAGTTTAAAAATTCAGCTTTTTGCACTTTCGGTGCCTGCATTTTAGTCTCTGCTACACTGGAATATGCCTACTCATAATACGATTATAAATACTATATAGTGATTTATAAAGCAAAAGAAAAATACAATGAAAATAGGTCTGGCCAACTATCAAAGGTGTTTCCCTGCCTGAGGCCCGAGATCCTAAAACAGGCTCCAGCATTCTTGCAACCCTACATAAAATAAAATTAAAAAAATAAATAAAAAATAATTTATTTTTAAGGACCAAATCGGATGTTCATTTTGTTCATAGCATTTAATGACAAAATATTTAATTTTACATACTTGCAAATAAAATAAAATAAAATAAAATAAAATAAAATAAAATAAAACAAAAATACAGAATAATTTTTAAGGACCAATTCTAATGTACATTTTGTTCATAGCATTTAATGAAATATATTTATTTGTATATTGCAAATAAAGTAAAATAAAATAAATGAATATTTTTAAGGACCAATTTTAATGTACATTTTGTTTATAGCATTTAATGAAAAATATTGTTTTTTTTTCACTCAAATAAAATAAAATAAAATAAAAATAAAGAATATTTTTAAAGACAAATTCTAATGTATATTTTGTTCACAGCATTTAATGAAAAATATGCTTTATATCTTTGTAAGTAAAATAAAATAAAAGACTACTTGTAAGGACCAGTTCTAATGTACATTTTGTTCATTGTATTTAATGAAAAATATTTATTTGTATATCCTTGCAAATAAAGAAAAATAAAATTAAATAAATAAAGAATATATTTAATAACCAATTCTAATGTACATTTTGTTCTTAGAATTTAATGAAAAATATTAATTTTATTTCCTTCAAATAAAATAAAATAGAATAAAATAAAATAAAATAAATAATAAAATAAAATAATAAAATAAATAATTTTTTAAAGACGAATTCTAATGTATATTTTGTTCACAGCATTTAATGAAAAATATTTTTTATATCTTTGCAAATAAAATAAAATAAAATAAAAGATTATAAGGACCAATTCTAATGTACATTTTGTTCATAGCATTTAATGAAAATTATTTATTTTTAAATCCTTGCAAATCAAAACAAACAGGACTGCCATCTACCCAGGCTGTTTCCGTGCCTGAGGCCCCAGATGCTAAGATAGGCTCCAGCATCTTTGCGATCCAACATAACATAAAATAAATAAATGAAATAAAATAAAATTTAATATTCTGGTTTTATACCTATAAATACAAAGCTTAAAAAAATTTCATACCTCTCTATTTCTTGCTCTTTTCACTGTTTTTCTTCATCTTTCAATGTGCACACAAACACATATTCACAACCCAACATTCAGAGTGACCAGCAGTGCATCTTTGGCCTTATAGTCTGCTGTATGTATTGTTATGAGCAGTGAGAGTCATCCACGTTGAGTGGAACCCCATAAAGCCGTCTTTATGAGCGACTCTAAGAGGCTTTCACCCCTGCAGAATCATCACCTTCTCCTGCAAAGGACAATGACGATGAGGGAAATGTATCAGCAAACTGCCATAGCAGAAATAGTCCACGGAAAGCTGCTCAGACAGCAAATCACAGTCTGCACTGCTTTAAAATAAAGCAGCTCGGCTCCGATCTCCTAGACTGGCCTTAGGAGACATGTGCTATGTCCAGATAAACCACCACTGCTCGTCACTCAGAGCTGCAGGGAACACCTAGGTCGAGGAGTCGTCGGGGTCAGGGTCAAAGGTTAAAAGGGAATGGCCTGAGTTCAGCTAGCGAGCAGGTGCTGAGGTCAGAGAAGTGTTGCCGGACTGATCTTGTGATATTCTAATCGGCCCTGTGACATTTTATTTTCAGGGTTGCCTTTGATTGCTTTCAGTAATCTAAAGCTCTTTGTAAATAAAAGAGGCAAATCAGCATATTAGAATGATTTCTGAAGGAGTAATGATGCCGAAAATTCAGCTTTGCCATCACAGCAATAAACAGAAAACAGTTATTTTAAATTGTACAAATATTTTGCAATATTACCATTTTCACTGTATTTTTGATCACATAGACACAGCCTTTGTCAAAACATTTGAACTGTAGTGTATTGTTTGTGTTTAACTGAACCTTCTCATGTTGAACGGCAGTCAAATAACAAATACAGTCATCTGTGCAAGTAAAACAGGAGAGCATTTAATAACCTCGGAGTAAAGCTCCATACGTTTCCCGTCTCTGAAATCATATGCTCTCTATAAACTGAAATGAGATCAGCATAAAAACACTATAATGAGAAAGTACATCTGTGGCTTTTGCTCTGCTGTACGGCATGAAGCAGACAGATTGGAGCAGCTCTTATTAGATGTCTTAAAAGGATTTCAAAAAGCTCTAAGTGATTATGTCTGGCAGACCCTCCATCGGAGCGCTGACTTTCACAATAGCAAAGGGTTAAAGCTTTCCTAAAGATTAAACATTCACCACACTTCCTACAGTCATCCATCTTATAATAAAGAAACCCGGTGACTTTGAAGAACAAATTCTGCTTGATATGGAAATATTTTGTTTCAAAAAACAAATGGACCACAAGAGTCTGGACCCATATAAAAATGGGATAAAATATTATAATAATAATATAATATTATTATCAAATACAGTTGAAGTCAAAAGTTTACATACACCTTGCAGAATCTGCAAAATGTTAATTATTTTACCAAAATAAGAGGGATTATACAAAATGCATGTTATTTTTTATTTAGTACTGACCTGAATGAGATATTTCACATAAAAGACATTTACTCATAGTCCATAAGAGAAAATAATAGCTGAATTTAAAAACAGCCCCGTTCAAAAGTTTACATACACTTGATCCTTAATACTGTGTTGTTATCTGAATGATCCACAGCTGTGTTTTACTTTTCTTTTTATTTAGTGATAGTGAGTCCTTTGTTTGTCCTGAACAGTTAAACTACTTGCTGTTCTTTAGAAAAATCTTTCAGGTCCCACAAATTCTGTGGATTTTGCATTAAGAGCCAGGGGTGAAAACTTATGAACAGAATGAAGATGTGTACATTTTTCTTATTTTGCCTAAATATTGTATTTTTTCATTTAGTTCTGCGTTTCAGAAGCTACAGAAAATATGTACATGTTTCCCAGAAGGCAAAATAAGTGAAATGTACCCTGATAATCAAATGCAAAAAGTTTTCACCCCCTGACTCTTAACGCATTGTGTTTCCTTCTGAAGCATTAGTGAGCGTTTGAACCTTCTGTAATAGTTGCATATGAGTCTCTCAGTGTGAAAAGATGGACCTCAAAATCATACAGTCATTGTTGGAAATACACAAAAATGCTGAAAAAGGCCAGAAGGATTTTTCTGAAGAACAGCAGGCAGTTTAACTGTTTAGGAAATACATGCATTTTGTATAATAATGTATAATTTTGGTAAAATAATTAACATTTTGCAGATTCTGCAAGGTGTATGTAAATTTTTGACTTCAACTGTAGTTCATTAAGCATTTAAAGGCATAGTTCGCCCAAAAATTAAAACTACCCCATGTTTACTCAACCTCAAGCCATCCTAGGTGTATTTATTCTTTATTCTTTCAGACGAATACAATCAGAGATATTAAAAAAAATGGCAGTGAATGGTTGTTGAGAATTTGAAGTCCAAAAAAGTGCATCCATCCATCATAAAAAGTGCTCCACCCGGCTCTGGGGGGTTAATAAGGCCCCCTAAAGTGAATTGATGCGTTTGTATAAGAAAAATATCCATATTTAAAACTCACTAGAGAGTGGCGTTCCAATGGACGACATAAGACTTCCAATGGATGACGTAAGACATGAATTAGAAGTACAAAAAGAGGATTTGTAAAGAAAAATTTCCATACAAGCCAAGAGGAGACTGGTTTTCCTTTGCTGTATACAAAACTTGGTTCTTGCGAGACTAGCATATTCTCACCGGAGCTTATGCTACACCTATGTCCTGCATCATCCGCTGGAATGCCACTCTCTTGTGAACGCATGCACGACAGTTAGTGGTTAAAAGTTTTAATATGGATAATTTTCTTACACAAATGCATCGATTCACTTCAGAAGGCCTTTATTAACCCCATGGAGCCTTGTGGAGTACTTTTTATAATGGATGGATGTACTATTTAAACTTCAAAATCTCAACAACCATTCACTGCCATTATAAAGCTTGGAAGAGCCAGGACATTTCTTTAATATAACCCTGATTAATCGTCTGAAAGAAGAAAGTCATAATATACCTAGGATGGCTTGAGGGTGAGTAAACTATGGGGTAATTTTCATTTTTGGATGGACTATCCTTTTAATTAAACAGCAGTGAAAAATCAGTATGGTGTAATGAATGCCCTATTTGGCCTAAGAGAACATACTGTACTGAGGAACCTGACACACTCACCGTTTGTTGTGTCCTCCTCTGTGATGCATTCCCGAATGGAGTCTGTTAGACCAAGGCTGGCTGCACTGGGCAGAGGGCCGAGGAGGGCTGTCAGTGGCACATGCGTGGCCTGACTGGAGAGCGGTACTGTATCCCTACTCCCCTCCTGATTCTCCACTCCTCCCTGGTCTCCCTGTTCAAGCACCTCACTGATAAACTCCTGGTTGAGATGTTGAGCTGCCGCCTCCATTTCTTCATCCTCTGGGTCTTCGTCTCCAGTCATCCCAGAGGCCAAAGACACACAGTCATCATCTGAAAGCATGTTATAGCATGAATCAAAAACCAGTACCTGCACATGAATCAGCATAAAACTACACAATAATCTCGATTAAGAACAAATATCATCAGTGACCTGTGCTCAGATGAGCCTAGGTACTAAATAAACATGCAGAGCACTTGATTTGATCTACCTTCTCTTGCGTAGGAGGCATAAATCCCTCTCAGTTTGGTTCTGCTGCTCGCTGCCAGCTGTGTCTCAATCTCTTCGCGGTATGAGTTGATCTCACCTGCAGACAACGTACGCACACATACACATAAGATGTCTCTGATTGACAGTTCGATTTTTTTTGGTCTGAAAAATATTTAGCATGCAACATGGATTCCTTTGTGGAGTGTATTTAATGTTCAGATTATGCATGCCAACGGCACGTCAAGGAATGAGGTATAGTTCTAATATATGGAGGCATTATGGAAACAGCTGCTGTCGGTAAGGTGCGCACTTTAAACCACAAGGGAGTTTGCCATTCATAATCGTTGAAAAAACTTGAAATGCTTAGTGTAGTCGAGATAATGCACCGCAGAGAGCATTCAGATGCCATGTTGAGTCAATAGAGAGAATCAATATCTTATTCCAGGAGGACAGACTAACCTTGATATTCCTCAAGTTTCTTGGCCAACTCCTGCTCCAGCTGAAACAATGACATTTCAATTAAGAGAACCATTTATCCAGAGTCTCATATGGCTGAATATTATATTCATAGCTTCATATCTGGTCACACACACACACACACTATGCTTACCAAGACTGCATTTGTTTAGTCAGAAATACAGTAAAAATTATCATAAGAAATATTATTACAATTTAAAATAACTGTTCTAGTCTCTAGTATCACATGATCTGCTGCTTAATATTTTGTGGAAACTGATACATTTTCTTCAGGATCTTTCAATAGAAAGTTCAGGGACAGCATTTATTTGAAATCGAAGCCTTTTGTAAATGTATTTATGAAGGTCTTTACTGTCACTTTAGATCAATTTAATGCCTCTGCTCCTAACGGTAATGTATCCCTCATATGGGTACCTGCTGCATCTTGACTTTTTTCTGTCCTGCAACAAAAGACGGAGGATCACATTCTTTTTCAAGGTCCACTCGCATGAACTCATCGATGGTCAGGGCACTTGTGGGAGTCTCCTCAAACTCCGTCAGCCTGGTTGATACAGTTATTAAATTAGATTAGATTGACAATATATACCACCCTAGTTTTACTGTCAAAAGTTTACATACACTATGCAGAATCTGCAAAACGTTAATTATTTTACCAAAACGGGAGGGATAATACAAAATGCATGTTATTTTTTGTTTAGTACTGACCTGAATAAGCTATTTCACATAAAAGACATTTACATATAGTCTACAAGAGAAATACAAGAGAATAGTTGAATTTATAAAAATGACCCTGTTCAAAAGTTTACATACGCCTGATTCTTAAAACTGTGTTGTTACTTGATTGATCCGCAGCTGTTTTTTTTTTTTAATGATAGTTGAAAAAAATATGATATTTAGGCGAAATAAGAAAAATTTACACATTCTCATTCCGTTCAAAAGTTTACACCCTCCTTCTGAAGCATCAGTAAACGTTTATATCTTCTGTAATAGTTGCATATGAGTCCCTCAGTTTTCCTCACTGTGAAAAGATAGATCTCAAAATCATACAGTCATTGTTGGAAAGGGTTCAAATACACAAAATGCTGAAAAAATAAAGAATTTGTGGGACCTGAAGGCTTTTTCTGAAGTACAGTGGACAGTTTAACTGTTCAGGACAAACAAGGGACTCATGAACAACTATCACTAAACAAAAAAATTATTCAGGTAACAACACAGTAATAAGAATTAAGAATCAAGAATCAATAATATTCAGGTTAGTACTAAATAAAAAATAGCATGCATTTTGTACGGTCCCTCTTATTTTGGTAAAATAATTAACATTTTGCAGATTCTGCAAAGCGTGTGTAAACTTTTGACCTAAATTGTATATTTAAACCATTAGCTGACAGTGACAACAGCAGACAATTTCCTCAAAAATCTGCTTAGATCAGCCATGACATTCACCTTTTTCTGAGCGTGGCCTCACACACCTTGACGACAGATATTACTTCCTTCACCGTACGACGGAATTCATGCATACGAGCTGCTACGAGCAGAGCTGGGGGATACATGGGAGAGAAAATGAGGATAAATGTTTTGTCCCAAACCGTATTGTTCTCAATTTGTATGACATTTCACCACCGTGCAAATATACAATGTATGTACCATACAAAAGTGTTGAGAGTGCATTTTTTATAGTAATGGGGCATTGGTAAAAAGAATCTCTGCAGATGCTGAGGTGTGTTTTGTGATATAGTAGCCTGGTTAGTAGGCATTATGTAAATTGTGCTGCGGAGCTGTGTTTAAAAGAAAAACAACAAAACAAACCTATACAAGCAATTTTCCATCCACTGTCAACATAAAAGCAAATGCTCATCCAATATGTTTAGACAATATTTCTTTAAGCTAACAACAAAAAACGTATTTTAGACTAATTTTGATCTGTATAAAAACTAAAAATTATAGTTTACAAAAATGTATTAAATGTTCATTTTAAAAAAATTAAATGTTTGTAAAATATGAACATAATATAGTATTATAATTTTTAAACACAATATTATCTTCAGTATATTAATATTCATTATATATCTTTATAGCTTGGACACACATCATTTTGTTATATTTAGACAGTATTTCCAATATATTTTGACAATATTTCCATAAACAAACTATATATTTAGTCACTAAAACTTGCGTAGAAATTTTTATTGTCTAAAAAGCATTTCAGACAAATTTCAATTTGTATAAACAAAAAATTACAGTTTACAAAATTTAATTAAATGTTAATTTTAAACTTTTAAGTGTTAGTAAATGTAAACATAATGTATTATAATTTTCGAACACAATATTTTCTTCAATATATTTATATTTATTATATATCTTTGTTGCTTGGACACACATCATTTAGTTATATTTAGACAATATTTCCAAAATATTTAGGGAATATTTCCATAAGCAAACAATATATTTATTCACTAACACTTCAGGAATTGTTGTTTAAAAACACAAAATTTACAGTTTACAAAAATGAATTAAAATTCAATGTTAGTAAAATGTAAACATAATATAATATTATAATTTTCAATCACAATATTATTAACATTTATTTTTTATATTTATATTAATATATTTATTTTTATTATATATATTTATTGCTTAGACACACATCATTTTGTTGTTCTGAAATACGTAAAACGTACTGTATGTTCACTTAGTTGTTCCAATAAACATTTCAAATACATATATTATATTTTATGGTAATACAGTAATATTGTGGAAAAATTATTACAATTTAAAATGCAATTCTATTTTAAGAGATTTCAATTTTTATTTATTGCTGCAATGCAAAGCTGAATTTTCAGCTGTCTTCAGTGTTACATGATCCTTTAGAAATCATTAAAATGCTCAAGAAACATTTCTTCTTATTATCACTGTTTTAAGCAGCTGTGCTGCTAATTAGTCTTGTGGAAACTGAGATACATTTTCAGGATTTTTGATGAACAGAAAGAGAACAGCATTTATTTGAAATAAAGTATGTACTGTCAGTTTTATAAATTTAATGCATCGTTGCTAAAAAGAAGTACTTCTAAATTGCATCTTAAATTCAGCCAAAACCTAACTACAAACATACTGCAGAATCATTATTTCTTCTGGGTGAAAGCGTTCGCACAAACACACGTCTTTTTTGCTTTTATCTTGATCCTTGTTTTTGCAGCTCTCACACTCTGAGTCAGAAGGTGAAGTGTAGTTGTGTTGTGTTTACTCCCCTCGCTCTAAAACAATCAACCTCAATACAGAAAACTGACATTTACACTTACCATATTCCCCTGAATACCGTGAATGATTAATGATGAATTATTAATTATTCAGATATTGCAGCAGCGGATGTTAGATGGGAAAAGTGAGACAGTGAGAGCGGGCTGAACCAGAGATGCAGGCAGGAAGTCTGCCTTCTATTCCTGAGCAGTCAAAGCATCACGCTGACGACAAGAGTGCAGGGACCAATGCGCTCTGCTTCAGATCGAGGGCACCAAGATCTGTGCGGTGGCAAAGCGCTCGCCGTGATCTTGTTTTTATCCTTGTTATGGAACTCGCTGCTCCAGTTCCCACGTCAAACTTTTAGCACATTAAGGGATTTGCTTTATGATCTGACAGATGCGCAAAGCTGAAGACTGAAAAAACACGTAGACTATTTTCATTTCGAGCTGACAAAGGAAGCGTCTAGTGAATCTTTTAACAACTTGGAGGTTACGCCAAAACAAAGAAAGGACTGAGGTTTAAAGAGAATATTCCTGCTGTTGTAATAACCAATGGGGTCCAAAAGTTTGGAAACACCCCTGGCAAAGTATGGTTTTGGATGATATCAGCATAAATCCTTTTCATTTTTTGGTGCAAATACATTAAAGTAACTTGACATTATTATTGAAGACCAGCAAAAATAATTTACATTTTGATATAATAATGGCAATATATACATGTCAAATCAGACATGCCCCTTTGCCAGCTGTGATGCCTGGTTTCTGGTTTAAACTTGGCCCAGCACACCTTAATAGCTTCAACAACTGATTGCCAATTAAGTTTAGAATACAATGAATTTAGGCCCAGATTATGCAGAGCTGTAATAGCTGCTAATGGTGGATGGAAGTTTTTTCTATGTATAAAAACTGTTTTTGTAATAAAATATGTTTTCGTAGTTTGTGTTGTCCCTTATCAGTGCAAAATGATCACAAATTAAAAAGGATTCATGCCAATATTGTCCAAAACCCCATTTTTCTAGGGCGTTTCCAAACTTTTGGAGGGCACTGTAACTTTCAAGAGATCTTTAAATACAACAGTGTTTATTATTTGAACATTAGACAATCTACCTGCGCCACACAGGCCTGATGGTCGCCGTCCCGTGTGCATCCAGTCTCTTTTCATCCTCTGCAGCAGTCTGAGAGCAGTCATCGAAACCTCATGAGTCTTTTCACCGAACTCCAACATGTGGGCGAATCGTGGAATGTACAGACATGGATCTATAGATAGAAATAAACAGATCTGTAATCAGCGTCTGGACACGAACCTGAGAGCACAACCTAAATATATAACTTTGGATTGAAAACTGAGTTCGAGTTAATTACAAATCAAGGCTTCACATCTCTGTGTGCTTCAAAAGATTAAAAAAAGCATCATTTTTTTGTTGTTCTCCATGACTCCATGTTGAATCTAGATCATGGTCCTCCTATGGGAAACTTTAAAAGAGGCTTGGCTTAAGAGTCACTCCGTGGGAGCAAATATCCCTCACTTCCACCTACTTCTAAGTCCTTGGGTAAACTCATTCTGCTGGCCCAATAAAGCCTAAACATCACTGCTGTCCTAATAAGAAGGAAATGAGCTCAGCTAAGAAAGGCGGCCATCTATGATCCTATCTAAGGCTACACTATAGGGACTGCACCTGCATTTACGAGACATAGCATGTTCATCGAAATCTTCCAAGACTGTGTCTGTCACTGGCCTTTTTATACAGCTAAGTAATTTTATATTAAATTATCATATTAATGCAGTAGTGCAGAGCGCTTGACAGAACAAATATTCAGTGCCATCTGTGAAACAGGAAATAGTTTAAGTCGTTTAAGAAAAATTTAATTTTCTCATGTAACATTCTTTGGAATGATCCATACTGCTCTGAAAATAAATTGATTTTCAGACTTCTATTTCAGTCATGGCTGTAAAATGATCTGATTTGTGAGACTGCGCCTGTCAGAGTTTGATTAAAGGAAACGTGATAAATGAACACGGGAAGAAATAATCAAATAGATCTGTAAGAATTGTTGGTGGGGACTGGAAACTTGGCTTTGCAGAAAAAGAGGCCTCTTGGTGAGGGTTGTGGACATTAGAACAGGTAGGGAAAATTCTTTATCCACCTTATTTGTCCCATAGGAGCGGGAGTCATTTGTAAATTTTATGGGTCTGGCTTCCGGTCTCATTGGCACCCAGCAATTTTTAGCTGTACAAATCAGCTCGTTTTGCTGCTTGATACTGTGATATTGTTGTGTCTTACCATGTTATTTTATTGTATTAACCGTAATAAACAACCATTCACCGTTGTTATTCTTCTCGTTATTTCCCGGAAGTATCGTCCATAGATTTACCTCCGTGTTGAAGAATATAACTTCAATGGTTAAGAAAGCCACATCTGTATATTCCAACAACGGAGACTCTACTGAAGCAAAATTATGGATGATGTTTTTCATTTTGGTGCTAAAATTACTTCTGATGTAGGTTGAACAAAGACATCCCTTAGAAGATATATTGAGAGATCAGACTCTGACCTTGTCTTTCACTTGTCTGATGTGTCTGTAATTGTTAAAATCATTATTTGCTTAAGGGGGAGCTTGATTTTGACACAGTGGGAGTGCTAAATTGAAGCACTAATCAAGACCTTCTGCAATTAGTACTTGACAGAAGCGGTAACTGTATTTTCAATATAAAGTGAATTCTGCAGCCCAACAAGGTGGAAATGTCTAAAAATCCAAATGAAACTACAGAAATGCATAACTAAGAGAACATAACAGCTGGGTGAATACTATACGACAATACTAATTAACAATGACTGTGAAAAAACAGTCATCTTAAAGAGATAGTTCACCCAAAAATGACAATTCTGTCATTAATTACTCACCTTCATGATGTTACAAATCTGTAAAACCTTTAAGATATTTTTGATGAAATTCAAGAGCATTCAGACCCTGCATAGACAGCGACATTCAAGGCCCAGAAAGGTAGTAAGGACATTGTTACAATAGCCCATTTGAAGTCAGTGGTTCAGCCATGATGTTATAAAGGTCCAACAGTACTTTTTGTGCACAAAGAAAACAAAAATAATGACTTTATTCAATGATTTCTTTTCTTCCGTGTCAGGAGAGCACCATGACGTATGCATGTGATGCTCCTGACGCAGGAGCCGGCGTTCTGACATTGAACCCAGATGCCTGTTTACAAGCAGTACATAAAACAGTCTTCAAAAACATGTCCGAAGATTTCAACTGAAAGTATGACTTGTAATTTTTTGCTCAGCCTTACTTATTTGAACCAGAATATACAGACGATGAACTAAGAGAGATGGATGTTCTATGTCAGAACGCCGGCTCCTTATGCATGCGTTGTGGTATTAAAGGAGAACTCCAATTCCAGAACAATCATTTACAAATAATTTACTAAATGAATATAACCAATTGCTTAGCCAGATAAGACCCTTCTTCCTCGGCTGGGATCGTTTACAACCGCATTTAGGATTGTTTGAAGCCGCATTTAAACTTCCTTTTGAAAGTTCAAAATTGGGGCACCATATCAGTCCATTATGTGGAGAAAAATGCAGAAATGTTTTCTTCAAAAAAACATAATTTCTTTATGACTGAAGAAAGAAAGACATAAACATCTTGGATGACAAGGGGGTGAGTAAATTATATGTGAATCTTTGTTTTGGAAGTGGACTTCTCCTTTAATGTGACTGCACGTCGAAGACATACACAAGAGAAGAAATTTTTGAATAAATGTTTGGTTTGCACAAAAACTATTATTGTAGCTTTAAAACATTACGGTTGAACCACTGATGTCACATGGACTATTTTAACCACGTCCTGACTACCTTTGTGGGTCTTTAACGTGAAAGTTGCATTGTTGTCTATGCAGAAAGCGCTCAGATTTAATCAAAAATATCTTAATTTGTTCTGAAGATGAACAAAGGTTTTACAGGTTTAGAATGACATGAGGGCTGAGTAATTCATGACAGAATTTTCATTTTTGGATAAACTATCCCTTTAAATCTTCAAATAGTTCTTATATCATAAACTAGAGTTGTGTAGGATGGAGTGCTGTGTTGTCACAATCACTTTGCATTGTGGTATATGCAGCTCCCTGTGTAGTCTTAAACTGTTACATTAATGGCTATTGTTGGTACACAGCTGCCTATTGCATTGCCTTTTGACTGATTTGGTTTACATGTTTTTAGATTTACTTTTGTCGTAAAAGCACTTTGAACACTTACTAAAAGCATTATATCCACCTTATTTTTAACATAAGAGTTAGTGGAGCCATTAGTTAATTGATTGTGAAAGGCTTCCGGTGTCTGATTCCAGTTATCTGTACAAAAACAGCTCTTAATGCTGCTTGATAATGCAAACTGGTATGTTTTATCATTATTTTAATCTTTTACACGTTTTTTTCCTGCCAATAGTTTTATCATTTAACGCACTTTATTATTCTTTTATTTATTGACCTATAGCTGTATACACTGCCATGCTTTATATTATGTGAGTTTTAATTACAGTTTTTCAAAAGGGTTATTAAAGTCTTAATGTACAGAACTTTTTAATTACTCAGTGCACCTTTAAGACGTGAACCAGCTTCTTTGACCCAAAGTGGCTTACTGAAAGTGCTTTACATTTAGTACATTTCACTCTCTATGTGCATGTTTCACACACCCAGGCTGGCAAAAAACATCATTGTCTAAATTGTGTGAGATAGATAAGCCGCTTATCGTAGGCAAAGGATCCAGTTTCCAGCGCCGGAGCCCTCTGTTGGAGATCCGGGAAAGCTGTGCAAGCCCAACCCCCTCTCTCTCTCATAGCACAGTGTAGATTTAACATGGCTCCTGGCTGCCAGCGAGCCTTCAAACATCAAACCTGAATGTATTTTCCTGGCAGCTGCGCCTCGGTCGGCTGAATAAGGTAAAGAACGACTAATGATGTGCTATTTCAGTTCCTCTGCGGTTATTGCTTTATTGAATCGCGAATAATGATTCATAATACTTCGACTAAAGAGTCCGTTTTGGTGGACAAGTCTATGCTGACGGTAGCTGTGTCCTGCTGCTACTTTATCTCTTTAAAACCGGTCTGTAAAAAACGCTTGCGCTACAATAAATGATCGGACATGTTAATCGTGAACGCGGACGATATTTCTACCGAGCACATCAGAGATTTGCTTAGTAGGTTGAGCACTTCGTTGCAGATGTTTATCCCCTTATGAGACATTTAAGGCTGCATCAGCAAATTGACTGATCCTGTGAAGTTGAAACACTGCAACTGAAGCTCGGTGATGCTCGTAAAGCGTTGAGTTCTGTATTGCGCGTTGGTGGAAAAAGTTAGTTTATTAAATAAACAAATCCCTTCAGAGCTTCGCGCGGGATTTCATATAAAACAGATCAAATCGGACCTCAGGTGATGATGACATGTATAACACAAGTGTGAGATGCGATACATTTTTTAATTCCCGTACTGCTGTGGAAGTGGTGACGTGAACATACATTGTCAACAATAGAAATGGGAACCGTGATTCTGGTTCCGACGGCGTTTTGGTGAACGATTAAGGTTGCCAAGGTTGTAATTATAACATCGTGTCAGATTCAACACAACAAATAAACGCAGTAAGTTAGCCTACATTTGTTTTTTCCAAAATGTGACTTTTTCACATGCTTTTTTGAAGCATTTACTTTTGACTGCACTTAAATAGTAAAAAATGTGCTGCACCATCTTTAATTCCTTTTTTAATAAAATATCACTGTGTATGTATCTCCCACACCTAACGTTAGTCTGTATACACATATTTAGGTCTTACAAGCCTTGAACATAACACATTAGCAGTTCCTGCTTTATTAACGTTACATGAAATGTATAACTTGCGAGTGAGGTTATTTCAGTAACGCTGCAATTGATTCTTAAATGTTTTGATGCATAAGAGTCGATTCATTAGAATCGTTCGATAGTAGTCGCGTATGCTTTTGATTCGCTTAAAAGAACCGACTCACAAGAGTCATTCGTTTGATCTGTGTTGCGCTGAAGTGTCAGAGTATTTTAGTAATGTGTTCAATGAAAATAATTCGATTCGTTTGTTGTTTTAACGAAACGGTTATCGGTTTCCAGCCGTAATAAACAATCACCAAAGGGTTAATTGGTGCTCGTGTGAGCGGCTAGAGAGGGGCTGGTCGTTTGGCTGTGGGAGGCGCCTCTGGGCTACTGACGTCCGATTCACTCGTAGTTTGATTTGTCAACATAGAGCTGGGCGTCCTCGCCCGTCACACAAAACGGGCTTTACAATACGGAGACGCTGAGAGCGGATACACCACAGATGTGTAGGATGACAAGGACCACGTAGCTTTTTTCTTGGTCTGTTCGGACCTCTTGATTTATTTACCCGAACGTAGTGGTTTGCTTTAACTGTTACTTGCATCGTATCACTTTTACTTGAGATCAGGGATCGTGAGGATGAGATGAGAAAGAGGAAAAAGTCTTCGAGCTGGAATATCTCCGCTGGACGGATACGTAGATTTTGTGTCTAAAATGGGACAACATGCCATGGCGCGTATTTAGAGTGACTGATGCCTGTAGTTTCTAATTAATTAAAGGAGCTGTTTTCCTCGCTACACCTGCCTTTTAATTACTCCGCAGACTGGTGGATAGACTTGCTGATGCCAACAACGCCAGATTGCCTATATGGCAGGATCATGAAGTTTTTGACGTTTTTCCTTTTGCTTCCAGAAACCTTGAAAAGGACTAGAAAGAGTGGAAAACAGCTGAGCAAGCTGCCAGTATGCTATGAAATCGTGACTTTGTCCTTGAGGAAGAAGATGGCTGCAGAACTCTATCCTGCCAGCATAAATACCAACCTTCCAAACACTAACAGCACAGCAGTCACAGCTGCCAGCAAAAAGACCATCGTCCAAGTCACTCAAACGGTGACAACGCCGACTACAACTGCCACTCAGCAAAACATCAACAATAATAACGTCGAGACTGCCAGCTGGCAGTCCACTCACCCGACACTGCGAGAGAGGTAAGTGCGCATTCGGCTCGCTTTTCGAATCGTCTACGCTGTTATGGGTGCATAAACCAAATATTCTCTTGTACTGTGTTCTCTTCAGGAATGCTTTGATGTTCAATAACGAACTCATGGCAGATGTTCATTTTGTTGTGGGTCCTCCTGGCGCGTCCCAAAAAGTTCCAGCACACAAGGTGAGCGCATCCTCCCGTGTCAAAACGCATCTCAAGTGTCTGCTTCATCAAGCGTCTGCTTAACCGCTCTTGTGTGGCATTTGTGCTTCCAGTATGTGCTGGCAGTGGGGAGTTCTGTTTTCGGTGCCATGTTTTACGGAGATCTAGCGGAAGGAGAATCTGAGATTCATATTCCTGACGTGGAGCCTGCTGCTTTTTTAATTCTTTTAAAGTAAGTTCTGCACTTCATCTTAATTATAATTTGCCAATTACGTGATACTCATTTTCTTAGTCCACATCAATTAAAATGTTTACAAACGTTCAATGCAAACCATATAGAATGACTTGAATACATTTGTATTTAATTCCTGAACTAACCAGTCAAAGGATTAATCGCATCGAAAATAAAAGTGTTTGTTTACATAATGTGTGTGTACTGTGGATTTATTATGTATATAAAAATACACACAAATGCATGTACATATTTAAGGAGATATTATGTTTATATATTACATATATTTATATATGTAACCCTGGACCACAAATCCAGTCATAAGTGTCAATGTTTTTGAAGGTTTTATAGTACATTTTATAAATAGCTTTCTGTTGATGTATGGTTTGATAGGATAGGACAATATTTGGCCAAGATACAACTATTTGAAAATCTGGAATGTGAGGGTGCAAAAATAAACAAAATATTGACAAAGTTGTCCAAGTTAAGTTCTTTGCAATGCATATTACTAACCAAAAATTAAGTTTTGCTATATTTACTGTAGAAAATTTACAAAATGTGTTCACAGAACATGATCTTTATATCCTAATGATTTTTGAAAGAAAAATCTATAATTTTGACCCATACAATGTATTTTTGGTTACTGCTACAAACATACTTAAGACTGGTTTTGTGGTCCAGGCTCACATATAATATAATTTATATTAATATAAATATGTACATGTAAATACTTTTTAAAATATATACTGTATGTGTGTGTATTTATATATACATAATAAATATTAGACACATCATGTAAACAAAAACTTATTTTGGATGTGATTTATCGTTTGACAACACTATTTCCAAATAAATTTAAAAAAAAAATAATAAAAATGAAATATTTTAACAATTACTTATTAATAATTGAAAAATTTTGTAGTCATTTGGTGAAAATAATGTTGAGAAGAAAACTTAAATAGTCACTCATGAGTGTCAAGGTGAATAAATCTGTTTAAATACCAGAGAATTAGACTTTTAGGACAAGGTTAGTTCAGGTTTTAAATGTCATGTGGTGCAACTATTTATTAAATAAATATTTATATGTACACAAGGTGTAAGGAAAATTTTATCATTTTTACTTGGTTACACCACATGACTTTGGTGCAACTCCCTTATGATGTAATATTAACTACAAATTCATAATTTGTTTTGTTTTTGAAAAATAAGTAAATAAGTATTTATATAATAATAATTATATAATAATTATATAGTAATTATATAATAAGTATAAGTATATACACAAGGTGTACGGAAAATGTTATAATTTTTACTTGGTTACACCACATGACATTGGTGGAACTCCCTTAAAATGTAATAATTTTGAATTCATAATTTATGATATATATATATATATATTTTTAAGTATTTAGCAAAGAAGTATTTATATGTACACAAGGTGTAAGGAAAATATTATAATTTTTCCTTGGTTACACCACATGCCATTGGTGCAACTCACTTTAAAATGTAATGATACTTATGAATTCATAATTTGTTTTGTTTTTGAAAAATAAGCAAATAAGTAAAGACACTGTTGATTTCTAAGTCCTTTTTCTGTTCACTTCCAGGTACATGTATAGCGATGAGATTGAACTTGAAGCGGACACGGTGCTGGCCACTCTGTACGCTGCCAAAAAGTATATAGTGCCTGCACTGGCTAAGGCCTGTGTCACCTTTCTGGAGACGAGCCTGGAGGCCAAAAATGCCTGTGTGTTGTTGTCCCAGAGTCGACTATTTGAGGAGCCTGAGCTGACCCAGCGGTGTTGGGAGGTCATTGATGCTCAGGCCGAGCTGGCGCTTCGCTCTGAGGGCTTCTGTGAGATTGATCTTCAAACGCTGGAGATCATACTAAAGCGAGAGACTCTAAACACCCGGGAGGCGGTGGTCTTCCAGGCAGCTCTCGACTGGGCTGTGGCTGAATGCAAAAGGCAGGGACTGGGACCGACCTCTCGTAATAAAAGAGCAGTGCTGGGCAAGGCTCTGTACTTGGTTCGCATCCCAACCATGACCCTGGAGGAGTTCGCCAACGGAGCCGCACAGTCAGACGTTCTAACGCTGGAAGAGACTCACGATGTTTTCCTGTGGTACACAGCAGCCAATAAGCCCAAGCTCGAATTCCCACTGCAGAAAAGAAAGGGGCTAACGCCACAGCGCTGCCATCGTTTCCAATCCTCGGCATACCGTAGTAACCAGTGGCGCTACCGCGGACGCTGCGATAGCATCCAGTTCGCGGTGGACAAGAGGATCTTCATTGCAGGGCTTGGCCTGTACGGCTCCAGCGGCGGAAAGGCAGAGTACAGCGTCAAGATCGAACTCAAGCGCCAAGGGGTGACCCTAGCCCAGAACCTAACAAAATTTGTCTCAGACGGATCCAGCAACACCTTCTCAGTATGGTTTGAACACCCGGTCCAAGTGGAGCAGGACACTTTCTACACAGTCAGTGCCGTTTTGGATGGGAATGAACTTAGCTACTTCGGACAGGAGGGTATGACGGAAGTGCAATGTGGAAAGGTGACCTTCCAGTTCCAGTGTTCCTCGGACAGTACCAACGGAACTGGAGTACAGGGGGGTCAGATCCCAGAGCTGGTCTTCTATGCCTAAAATTGTCAGGATGTCAATATTGCAGTGCATTCCGCTCACTGGAGTTGAATACAGGGTCTCGTGAGGCTCTTGCCTTTATTATGTAGCAGCGGTGAACTTAATGGTAATGGCACTTCAGAACCACAGTGGACTCAGATAGAAGGAATGTTCTTCAGCTTTATTTATTGCAAAAATTATATATATTTGATTTAATTATTGACGCTGCTGCAAGCAGATCTATATATATATAAATGAAAATAGTTGTACTGCTCTAATAGTGGACGGAAGCCACTAGTGTGTCATGTTTTGTACATAACTTATTTGTTTTCAGCTTGATGCTGATTGACAAATAAAATGTCTTGTATTAGTGATCAGCTTCCTGAACTGCAGATTATAAATGTTTTTGTGACTCGAGTCTGATGTTTTTTTCACTTCTTAATCATAGACACAAATGAATTAAATGATGCCATTCACCCAACAAGAGAGGTTGAACTCAATCTATATTTTAGATGCCCTAAAAGTGTATACACTTTAAAATAAAGTCATTCAAATAAGGTAATATGACCATGCTCTATATAACTGGCATGCATTTGATTCAAACTGAAATGAAAAAAAGAACCCACACACCACAACAGCAATGGGCTTGTGTAAATGAGACAGTGATTGTTAAGTGTGGATGAAATATTCATCTTGAAAGGCCACATAAAGAACCCATTATCCCCAGCGGGCTGCATGAGGAACTGAAAAGGGAGTCTGTTTGAATTGAGCCCATAGAATCTGCTGCTCCACCGTTTGCATTCTAATTGATGGTTTAGTAAACATGGAGCAGATGCAGCTTGGTTAAACAGCAGATTTTTGACCGAAAAAAAACAAAAACCCCACACAAAAACAGATGAATATGGAATTATGACACATGGAGAGCTGCTAATCAGACTGCATTCTTGGATTATGCCCAGTACTTTAACATTGGGATGCTCTCTGGTGCATACTTGAATCGTTTTGTCTCCGCTTCCTCTAATCTGATGAGCTCGTTTAAAAACCTGCAGACCTGTTCTGTCCTCACAGTGTGTGCAGAAGGTGAAGAGGGGTTGTGGAGAATATGATGGACCGTAATGGATTTTTTGACAAGACACAGTGCCCCCTAGTTACATCCGGCTAGACTGCAACTTGCTATGAATATGATTTCCAGATGGGTAAAACATTATCAACCTGTTTCTGCTTGAATTACAGAACACAGATTACAGTATGTGTGTGGATGAGAGCACAACAACAGCAAATCTCCCTTTTGATGCAACCAGGAATCCATAGGCCAAATCAGATGAACAGATTGAGTATACTTGTATTGATCCAGCTGTGGTGTATTATTGATAACCAATTTAGCAAATGAATTGTTTGGAGAGATGCTGCCTGGTTTATTAATGAGGTTCATTCAAAAGCACTGTTCCGGTCAGCTGAATTACATTAGAGATGTCACAGAGAGGTCATTACAGGAAGACTTACCGACAGCCGGAGCGTTGATACAGAGCTCTCTAGCCAACAGGAGGAAGGTCTTTCCCAGTATGTAAACATTAACCTACAACAATAAGAAATAAAACTGAAAACTGTGAATTATATATTATATATATATATATATATATCAGACAAAGCTCAGTAAATATTAGTCACAGACATAAAGACTTACTTTAAATTTCACTAAACTGATTTCTCATTAAAAACTCCCTCAGATTATGTTTCTTATTTTGATGTAACTAAGTGGTTATATCTAAGTGTATCTAAGTGTGGCTATATCTCAATGGGCTCAGGGGAGGCGAAAGAGACACGGACTCTTGCTGTAACTTTACCCGCTGTTGAACAATGTTTCTTTAGAAAAACTAGTGATTTATACCTCATATATATGATATATATAAAAGGGTTGTGACCTGAGCACCAGGTCCCTAGTTAGCCTGGCATCCAGGCAGGATAAACTGGGGTCCTGTCAGCTTAGGTGTGGCTACACTTGCTAAAGATTCATGACATATTTGAGCCTCCGCCCCAACCATCCAACGTCTGTTCTATAGCAGATACAGCTCAGTGGACAGCTGGGGAGTAAAAATAACATTACACCAGTGCTTAAGCACAGAAATGTCTGGCCCTAAAATAACTGTAGAGTATATATTGTCATACAGACAGTACTGTGTATTGTTTCACAAACAAAATGTAGCCTCATATCACCTACTTGCTGTTTAACACAGCAATAAAGCATTAAAAGATGTGTTTTATGTTCTTATCGTAAAATCACGGTACCGTAGCCTTGAATGTCTTAGTGGTTTATTAAATAATACATAATTGATCCTATATGCAGTAACGTGTGAGAGTATAATGGCTTTGTATGTGAATTACCCAATCAGATTTAAGAGTTACAACATTCTATAAAAGACATTTACAGTTGAGGTCAAAAGTTTACATACACCTTGCAGAATTTGCAAAATGTTATTTTACCAAAATAATCATACAAAATGCATGTTATTTTTTATTTAATACTGACCTGAAGATATTTCACATAAAAGATGTTTACATATAGTCCACAAGAGAAAATAATAGTTACATTTATAAAAAATTACCCAGTTCAAAAGTTTATATACATTTGATTTGATTGTTTTTTTGTTTAGTGACAGTTGTTCATGAGTCCCTTGTTTGTCCTGAACAGTTAAACTGCTGGCTGTTCTTCAGAAAAATCCTTTAGGTCCCACAAATTCACATGGTTTTTCAGCATTTTTGTGTATTTGAACCCTTTTCAACAATGACTATGATTTTGAGATCTATCTTTTCACACTGAGGGACTCATATGCAACTATTACAGAAGGTTCAAATGCTCAGTGATGCTCCAGAAGGAAAAAATGATGCATTACGAGCCAAATGATCTCAAAATCATAGTCATTGTTGGAAAGGGTTCAAATACACAAAAATGTTGAAAAACCAAAGAATTTGTGGGACCACAAGAATTTTTCTGAAGAAAAGCAGGCAGTTTAACTGTTCAGGACAAACAAGGGACTCACAAACAACTATCACTAAACAAAAAAACACAGCTGTGGATCATTCAGGTAACAACACAGTATTAAGAATCAAGCATATGTAAACTTTTGAACAGGGTCATTTTTATAAATGCAACTATAATTTTCTCTTAGTAGTCAATATGTAAACATCTTTTATGTAAAATATCTTATTCAGGTCAGTATTAAATAAAAAAAACAACAACAAGCATTTTGTATGATCCCTCTTATTTTGTTAAAATAATTAACATTTTGCAGATTCTGTAAGGTGTATATAAACCTTTGACCTCAACTTTACCTACATTTATTTCTGTGCGAATCACAGAAATGTTAAAAAGTTTGGCACTATGCTAATATATGAAATTCCAACTGAAGTTGGAAATATAACAGAATTTCTGACATTATCGCCCAACACTGGCATCTGCCTACCTGTTATGTCATTTGCAATGCCTCATTCAGTATTACATTCATATGGTGATATGGACATTACAAAGGATTATTTCAAGGTTGAACATCATGCAACTTAGCACAGCTGCTTAGATTGCGTCATGTTATTCAGAGTAAGTATTGTGGAAAGAAACTGAAATGAAAGGAAGCATACCTGTAGAAGATCACTGAGATCCAGAAGCATGTCTGTACATCAGTTAAGTGAAAAAGAATACAAAACAGTTAGAATATATCATACAAAAGGGTTGAAAGTGTGATAAAAATCTAAACATCTTTATCCAACTACACAGCTAAAAATAAGAAATCAATCCTGCTCCCAAATTAATCCTGGTCACAGTGATTAATTAAGCATTGGACAGCTCAGTAATTGTCACTGGGGGAGTTTTGACTTTACTGATCATCTCTACATCAACGGGCTTCGGGCAGGATCTCCTTATCTCTGCAAGAGATTCACCCTGACCATCTGTTAGTGCTCACCTGAGTGGCACACACACACACACCTGAGGCACGTGTCTCTATGGTGACTAATGCCCCGTTTAGCAAAAAGATTAGCATCACTACAAGACAAACTAATCCCACTTTATCAGGAGTCTGACGGCCTTAATTATGGCCTGCCGTCAAAGACAGAGAGTATTTATACTTCTATGACTGACATCAGTGATATTGATAACTGTCTTATCTCTTAAATGCTACAAGACCAGATATGAACCATTGACAAAAACTGCAGATATACTGCAGGGGGTCAAAATTCTACAATAATTCTGTCATATCATATTAAGGCATGAGATAAATGCATGGATGTTTGATGAGGCAAAGCAGAACAGTACATGTTTAAAAACAATATTTGGAATGGGTTTGGCAGACTGTAAAGTACTAGACTACTTCTTTTTGTGTCTGCTCTTTAGCGTGAAGCACCGTACCTTAGCACGCAACTGAAAGAGCCCCACCCAAAGAGACGGAACAATTCTCCTTTGGCAACTGTAAACGGCACACCAGGTACCCAGTCAGGCCTGACGCCACACAAAAGCGGAGTGGAGATATAGGTGTGACCCAAGCCAGACACATACTGTATGATGGTTCTTGTCGGCATGAGTAAGTAAAAGACCGTCTGTTTGTGAGACAGAGAGCGAAAGCAGTGATGTAACACTATCCAGACGTGCTGTGTTGTAACACAGGTGTGGCGAGTCTCAAACACATAATCTGAGAACAGAATTATGACAGGTTGGGGGGAAAGACAAAAATGTGGAACAGGGGAATGATATTTCCCTCAACTATGGTTTCAAAGTTTCAGATTTTCACAACAGTATTCACAAGGAATTCAACAAAGGTCAAGTAAGTGTCACTTCAATTGCTTTTGTACACAACCAGGATGAAGAGTGAAAATCTATTGAACAAAATGAGGGAGGAGTGACTCAAATAGCTACTCGCTGGGCTGTTTTCCATGATTTACTCCAGGGAACGTCCTCTGAGATTCTGAAAGGTGCAGTAAACACTCTTCCTCTTCCTCTGTTTCCTCTCTGACAGCATATTGCAGCACTATTGTTTTCACATCCTGACACGTCCTTCCAGACCCTAAACCAGGTTTTCCCTAGGGAAAGTATGGACTGTTGGGAGAGACTATCTTAGACCAGCATGAATTTTTATGCTGGTAGCAGTGGGTGATATGACCAAAATCTTATATCATATACCACTTCCTTCTATTTCAAGTTAACAATATATGTCACAATATAGTTATTTTTGCTTGTCATCCGAGAGGTTCGTGTCTTTCTTTCTTCAGTCGTAAAGAAATTATGTTTCTTGAGGAAAACATTTTAGGTACGTTCTCCATATAGTGGACTATGGTGTCTGCGAGTTTGAACTTTCAAAATGCAGTTTAAATGCAGCTTCAAAGGAAGTTGGAAGTTCAAACTTGCAGGCACCATAGAAGTCCACTATATGGAGAAAATTCCTGATTGTTTTCCTCAAGAAAACAGAACTTACGAAGAAAGAAAGAACTTACGACTGAAGAAAGAATACATGAACATCTTGGATGACAAGGGGGTGAGTAAATGAACTGTACATTTTTGTCCTGGAAGTGAACTTCTCCTTTAAATAAGGTCTTTATGTAATAAGGTCTTTCACCCGTGACAAAAAACAAAAAAAACTAAACTCAAGCTTACTGAACACAAGTAAACAGTCAGGGAATAAGAATAAGAAACTAATTACAAGCAACAAGACATAAAAACTGCAGCTGAACAAAAAGAAAGAAATGCTACATATATTGTAGAAAGTAATCAAATGTATAACAACACTGAATATTCTTCTTATTAAAGTTACAAAAGTGATTCAGTCAAGAGCAGTGAAAGATTTTCTCTTCTGCCATTTGATTAACATAAATGACAAAAGGCAGGAGTATTAAACTGCTGTCACTTTAAGAGCTGCCCAGATCCAATATACTGTTACACGTTTTCTTTCTCATCTGTTTGCTTTTACTTTAAACCTAAATTAATGTGTTTGCAAAGATACTTGCAAAGACAGACATTCTGACACATAAAAGTGTGTGTATTTAACCATTTAAGACCTATAAAGCAGAAAAAATAACTGTTCAGTTCTCCCACGCTCTATAATCACCATCTTCACATGCGCGTACCTCTCTTAACAGTGCTCGGACAGCATGCGCATACAGCAAAACGAGTTCCCTTTCGCTGCTGATTGCGTTTTAATGGCTTAAAATCACCTGTTTTTAAACCGCAATTTTTAAAAACGCATGCAAACTATTTTTCTGACCATGTACAGTCCTAAAAATAAAGGTGATTTGCGATGCCATAGAAGAACCTTTTTTGTCTAAATTGTTCCAGAAAGAACCTTTAACATCTGAAGAACCTTTCTGTTTCACAAAAGGTTCTTTGTGGTATGAAAGCTCCTTTATTTTTAAGAGTGTAGCACAGCAATGCCACGTGAGTGTGTAACCTTGATAGAGACGATAGTCCAGAATCTCTACCGGTGTATCGCCCACTGCTTTGGTTCTGGTCCTACCTCTGAGGAAACTGGCTAACCAAAGATATTTTGCTTGTTCAGCTAGTTGCCTATAAAACCAACCTATATATATATATATATATATATATATATATATATATATATCGAATCCAAGACTACAGGGTTGAGCTATAGGCTTCTTGCTATTAAAGACCTGAGATTTGCTCTTTTTGCTGTAGCCTAATGTGGATAATGTGCCTAACCTAATTTCAATTGTGCACACTTTTCTCAATGGATTACCATTCACAAAGGGTTTAGCTTGGGTTTCACAGCCTAGGGATCATTGCGAGAAGGATACGTGGCGTTCCCTCTGTCCTGCAGACCAGGTAGAGGCAGGCGGCTATGACGTGTGTCATCTTGCGCCCTCGTGTCAAGTGCTTGCTCACCACCATCTTGAAGAAATTAAAGGCCGTGTCCAGGCAGTGCTGGTTCAGCTGCAGCTGGCTGCCGAGGTTGTGTATCTGTCGTTTCCCTAGAGACAGGACACACATATGCATCAGATTGAGCAAACATACACAGATCCACACATGCACGCTTGCGCACCAAGGCATGACTTCACACGCAGGTGTTTGGTTTTCCAGTAGCACTGATGTCATGAGAATGGTGCACAGCCAGACAGGCTTTTAATGGAGCCTGGAAGTGAAAACGGGCAGAAAGACAGCTGTTTTATGTCCCATATGAGTCCCCATTTTTCCTTCTTTCACAGTTGCTCTTACATTCACTCCTTCACAGACGATCTCAAAACAGGCCAAGTTGTAATTCATTGGACACACAGAATAAATCAGTCTGCCCTGAAATCACACATTGGGCTAAGATGTGTTTAACATATTCAAATCCACATTAAAAAAACACAGTCCAGTGGGCTATCTGGCAGATTTCTGTTTTCTTAACACATCATTTAGCAAAAGACCAGACAGTGAAAGTCTCCCACATTGTAAACAATGACAATGATTCAGGCTGCTTCACCATGTCTTACATGCAAAGCTGTTTTGCTGGGCTGAAAGTCTACAGATGTGATGGAGCTGATGAGTTTGACATGTGAAACTCCACATGTAGATGTGTTTATAAGAAACATACGCTTTCATCAATCTGTCCTCTGAATGTGCATATATGTAATAATGAGTTCAGCAGATGCATTGATGCATCAAACTCTTTATTTAACCCAGGGATTCTCAAACTGGAAACCGATGATACCCTACCCAAGGTGGCAAGGGGGTCTTAAAAAACTTTTTTGGGGAAAGAAAGAGAATATTTAATTATTCTGCTTTTATAGATACGAGTTGGACAATTAATACTGACTGTTTTGAAATAACAAATGTGCATATAGTTTTATATAGTTTTCCTTCCATATATATATATATATATATCTATATGTAGAGTGGAGATCAAAATTAAAGAACAACCTATAATTTCCTAAATTTAATAAAAAAAAAAAAATCTGAAGCACAGTATTAAACTTCAATGAGATATTTGAAAAAGAACTAGTAGAGAAGTAGAGAACACTTACAGAAACCTCCAAGTTATTGGTGTTAATCTGGCACTAATTTAGTTAACTGGTGCTAATTTCCTTTTATTATATGACAAACCCTATTTAACTGGTAGCATTCCTCTAATTTTCAGTGAGATTGCAAGATGGTAGACTGCTCTAAGGTGACTGAAACCCTGCGACAGGAGGCTGTCCAGATAAAGGCCAAAGGGATGACACTTTCAGCCATTGCTAGAGAAGTTGGCCATTAAAAATCTGTGATTTCTCAAATATTGCACATTTAAAATGACACTAATTCAGTCTAGTCCCCCAAAAAGGCTGGTTGTCCATGTAAGACAAATGCACGAGAGGACAGGATAATGCAGAGACTCTCAATGGGGAATCGGTTCAGCGCTGCAGCTGGAATTGCTTGCCAGTTTAGTGCTGAATAAGGTAAGGATTTGTCTTGCATGTTTAAGAGAAGTTGGGCTAAAAGTGCACTCTGCAGTGACCAAGCCTCTCATCAGCAGAGAGAATCAACAGGCTAAGATCATCTGTGCTGAGGAACATGTTGTGTGGAGAGAGGAGAACTGTTCCAAAGTTCACTTTAGTGATGGGAGCAAGTTTAATTTATTTGGGTCTGACGGGAAACATTTTGTTCGCGTCAAACTGAGAAAAGACTAAAGCCAGAAGTCAGTGAAAGGTGGAGGAGGAAGTGTCATGGTTTGGGGGATGTTTTCTCCCAATCAGCCTGCAATTTCCATGCAAGACAATGCCCACGTCAAACTGCAAAACAGGTAAAGCAGTTCCTTGAAGCTAAGAACACTGACATATTGAAATGGCCAGGCCAGATTCTTGATCTAAACCTGATTCAAAATCCTTGGCGACAAAACGTTATGGCTAAGAAAACCACTACAGTTACCAAACTATGCAAGAGAGTGGAAGAAGAGTGGACTAAGATCACACAAAAGCAGTGTGAGAAACTAGTGATGTCCTGCAGCCACAGATGTGCTGAAATCATTCAATGCAAGGGCCTCTATACTTCCTACTAATTTCTGACAGCTGTAACCCTCCAAAATTTTTGTTTTATTCTTCTCTCATGCTACAGTGGCTACTGTTCTCTAATTTTGATCACTGTTTTCCACAAAATAAAGGTTTTTGTTGAAATGCCTTGGATACTTTGTCAAACATGTTAGTAGACTGTGGTATACCTACAGCTAATATTCCTTCAAATTTTGAGCAATGAAAACTGACGTATTTATAAATTGTTCTCTAAATCTGATCCCCACTGTATATATATATTTACAGTTTACACAGTCTTTATGCATTAAAATAAATAGCTAGCAAAAGGTGGTCCATTGCATTATATATATGGGAGTCCTTGGCATCAAAAGTCTGAAAACTTTTGCTTTGCTTTTTGCCAGTGATATAGACAGAGCCACAGATGTTAAAGTGGATGTTTGACTTTTGTTCCCCAACTGTGGAGCCCAGAAGCTGTAGTGTCAAGTGTCATGTTGGCAGGCCAAAGCCAAAAATAACTCCAAAAGCTTTTAAGAGCGTAATCCTTCTATTCTGGAAGCACAGTGTGCCAACTCTCTGAAACACGCTCCAGACCTGTCTAATCCCAGAGTGCTTTTCACGCTGCACATGCCATTGGATTATCAGCCAGGTCTGCGGTGACCTCTCTGAATGACAGCAGAATTACATAACTTCCGCAACACTGCAGAGACACGGGACACCTTCACTTAATTTAATAAATGAAATCTTGTGACCACGGGGACACTTTCATAAATCATAAATGTTTACCTGAATCTTTTATATAAACTAAAGCTACCTGCCAGACATAGTCATATGCGCTATTATGTTTCACTCATTTAAAAAGTTTTTGATCTGTTATGAGAAGTTTCTCAGTCTGAAATTGAATCATGTGTTTATACAGTTGGTGACCTTGATTCTCAAAGTATTTTGCTTCCGGTTCTTAAAGCTCTGAAAACACACCAGGACAGACAGCTGTAATTGAGCAATATGATGCCACAAAACTGTCACAGCCACTCTGATTCATAGATATTTACACAATGCCATACCTTATATTTGCTAAATCAATACACATCTGCAACCCAAAGACATTTATCAGGGAGCTCTGTGAAACAGATCACCAGTTAATTATGTTGTGTGTTTTTCAGAAAAGCGCAGATGCAAATGATGTAAATTTAATTAGCACTTGAGATGTAACTGGGTCGGAAATTAATGTAGATGATTCAATGAAACCTAATACTAAAGGGATATGTATCCACAAAATGAGAAAACATCTAATGCATCTAATGGCACCATATTTGATTGAATTTAAATTAAATTCTATCATATGGCTTTCTTCCAGAAGAGCCATATGGGCTATTTTTATCTTACACTTATGATCCTTTATTCATTTTTGGAGCTTGCCAGCACTTATCCTTATTCACTTTCATTATACAGAAGAGAGTTGCCAAGACTTTCTTTAAAAACTCATCTTTTGTGCTTTAAAAAAGAAAAAGTCATGCAGATTTGAAGTGTGATTATATAATAACAGATCTTTCAATTTAGCATGAGTTATCTCTTTAATAAGTTTTATAAACAATCGTTCACTGACTGAACAGTGCACCTACAAACCATTGTTGACTAATATAAAGGTGTGCCTACCGTTCTGGAGCGTCTGAGCTCGGGATTCTTTTCCCAGACTTGTGTGAAACCCACTGCCCAAGACCGGAGCTTTGGAAGTACCTGAAAACAACACAAAAATACAGTTTACTGTGTTAAATATAAAGGCAAAATCAGTCAATTCTAAAAAATATGTATGAATTTGACTTATAGTATATAAACAGGTGTACAAATACCAATGACATTTTAAGGCTTTAAACAAAGCTTTAGCGCACTCCTGTGGCTGTCTGTGTAAAAACAGCATTATCATTTGTATCCTTACTACAGTGACACCTGTCGGGTGCCAGTGTCTCTACACATGTTTCTATAGCATCCAAAAGAGATTGATTGACACACCTGAGACTGATAACCAAGTCAGAGGAGCAGAGGAGAGTGACAAGACGATTCAAATAAACCACAACACTGTTTGGCTTTGCTTCTCAGTAGCATATTGCTCAATTATATAAATTATTTTCTTTAGCTAGTGTTATTGTCATCATGTATGTTAGCTTCTGCTTTGGGTAAGTTTCTGTGAATAATTTACAACACATTTGAATATGCAAAGCTGCAACATATTGAATCACAAAACTGACATGCAGAACTGATACACCCCAGGCTTCTCCTCCTGTGCTATCAACTGTGTGAGGTGAATGGAAGCTATGTTATGGATCCACAAGGTCTGTTTATAAGGACAAACAACAAAATTTCTGCATATAGGAGTACATTCTGTTAAATGCAAAGCTGTAATGAATTTTAATACTTCAGGTGCCATTGAGACCGAATGTCGTGATCGATATTTCTGGGTGTCTGTTGATGTTGGCTTTGCAGGCCGTATCCGATTTGAGGCTGTAGGTATGGTGCTACGGCTTGATTTTAGCAAATGATCACATATTGTATTTTAATACTCATATCAGTGCATGTTTTTAAGTTGAAAATGGAGTGCACATCATTGGTGAGGATCATGCATCCATGTGTGGTTACACGGTGAGTAACTTGAATGGACGGGTGTCTCTGAGGGCTTCCTATTTCTCCTGCCACACAGAAAACCAGGCAAGAAAAAAATCGAAATATAAAACTTCATTGATTCGTTCTAGAACTATCAGATCTATGAGTCTTGATTATGGCTTTTTGATAACATTGTGTTCTGATGTCTTGTAGAATGACAACAACTTCCTTTTCAAGCTGAATGTTGTTTTGACTGACCTTTCGGGGAAAGAGAATAAATACTCTCTCTCAGAGACATGCACACTACCGCTTGACTGGTCTGCAAAAGAGATCGTCTGTGAAGAAAACTACATAGAGGTAGGACTGTGCAAAGCAGGCAGTGTAAATCATGTGTGGTATACAGCTGTGTTGTTATTGTTAATGAAAACTATTAAAAACGGTTTCTGTTTATTTAGGGTGTGTTCACACTTGTCATGTTTGGTTTGATTAAAATAAACTCTGGTGCAATTGATCTGTCAGTGCGATTCATTTGAGTAAAGTGTGAACACTGCCATTCAAACCCATTCAAACAACCAATCAGGTTGTTAACATATCACTATGCCTATGGTTTGGTAGGTTCACTGTCAAAAATGCCAGTGTGAACACTAAGCCAACATGACCAAATGTATCATTTTCCATTTTGATCCGGACCAAATGAACCAAACGAGCTAAACTGCAAGGGTGAACACACCCTTAAAGGGATAGTTAACCCAAAAAAGAAAATTGCCACATTATTTATTTACCCTTTTGTGAAGTACTTTTTATGATGGATTCATGCACTTTATGTTGCTTCAAAATCTTGGCCACTATTCACTGCCATTATAAAGCTTGGAAGACATTTTTTAATATAACTCTGATTGTAGTCGTCTGAAAGAAGAAAGTCATATACACCTAGGTTGGCTTGAGAGTGAACTATCCCATTAAATACAGCTGGAATCAAATATAAATATTAGATGGAAAAACAAAGCAAAATTAGAAAGAAAAAGTTCAAGTTAAAATACAAAAATGACTAAAACTGAAATAAAGCTGAACATAGGCATTAAAAAATAAGCACATAAGAAAATGACTAAAACTTAAACTAAAATGAAAATTAAAACTGAATTCAAAACATGAATAAATACTACAGTTGTATATAAAAAAAAAAATTAAAAAAAAATACTAAAGCTTGTCAACAATATCTGGTTTTCTCTAAACTAGGTGACGGTGGCAAGAGATACACCTTGCACATCTGATAAACGCACCACTACAGAAGCCTGGCTAGCTGCTCTCGCTTTTGTAAGAAATATTGAGGTTTACTTTATTTTCATGTGTGAACTACTTCAGTTTGAAATTCTCATTGTCAGCCTTGTATTTTCACATGTAGGCCCAGAGATCTGCCATCTCCGAGTGGCAGATAATGTTCCTGAATCAGGACCGCTTGGATGCAATGTCTATCTCTGATGCCAGGCGAATGGGATACATGGTGGATTCCACTCCAAACAGGGTGGTCTTTCGCTCTGCCTACAATCAGCCACATTCATCAATCACAGAGGCAGGTGAAACTAAAATTAAAGGGATAGCTCACCTTAAAACAACAAATTCAGTCCTTATTTACACATCTCAAATCATTCCAAACTTGTATGGTTGATGTTCTTCAGTGGAACACAAAAGACATTTGAAAAATGTGATACTGGATCACACAACGCCGGAAGGGTCCATTTTCTAAAAAACTGAGATTTATACCACCGAAAGCTGAATAAATAAGCTTTCCATTGATGTATTGTTTGTTAGGATATGGCAATATTTGGCCGAGATACAACAATTTGAAAATTTGGAATCTGAGGGTGCAAAGATATCAAAATACTGAGAAAACTGCCTTTAAAGTTGTCCAAATGAAGTTATAATCAAAAATTAGATTAGATTACTAATCAAAATTTTAGTTTATATATTTATGGTAGGAAATGTACAAAATATCTTAATGAAACATGATCTTTACTTAATATACTATAATGATTTTTGGCATTAAAGGGAAATCGACCATTTTGACCCATACAATGTATGTTTGGCTACAAATATACCTATGTTACTTACTGGTTTTGTGGTGCAGGGTCACAAATGTCTGTATTTTATACATATACTGCTGTTCAAAAGTTTAAATCTTTAAATGTTCGACTTTTTTGTCAATTATCCCTTTAAATATTAATTGCGCAGGTTCCACCATCATAGTATCTCAGGATTATATAACATGACGGCTGAAACTAGCCTTGTTTCCTCAGATTGATGGCATTGCTGTAGAGGTGATTCAGGCAACAGTGTTTTTCAGGCAGAAATGGGCAGTAGTGATGCTTGACACATCTGCGGCATGTACAATAGGTAACTCACTGGTCATTTTCAATTTCTGATACACCATAGAACTGATTATTGATCTAAATGTACATATAATATCTTAAATAATTAAAAGCTGTCATAGGCTGTACTTCTCTCTTAGTGTTGCATATTTATCAGCCCCTAGCTCATTTAATGGAGTGACTTTGCATTGGAGAACTCCTAAAGTCATGACGCCACTGGTGCAGGACCCCTCTGGGTTTGTAAGCAGGAGTATTGAGCTGGGTGTGGATGGTCAACTCTTGAATGAGGCAACCAGAAAAGCCATGGGTTACATACTGGCAGATGATGGGCAGGTGGTGCATGTATCAGTGCCTTTTGGTGCACCAGGAGGTTACAGAATGGTATGCACAGGACAAACCAGTAACCAATGTTGTGTAATTTTCCAGAAGTAAAAGAAAGAAGACCAATATTTTTGTGCTATTTGTTGCAGAGCATAGTCGAAAACAATACATATAAAGAGAGTTACAAGGCTTTCCTGTGCTATGAACACATCTATTCGCATGTATTTATGGATGATACTCAAATAGAGACCAGACATCGCCAGCTACGAGTTATGGAGACACCACTCATTTCTCGGATTCCTTTCACTGTAGATGGTGAGATTATTACCGTACCATTATACAATAGACTGACATTGATTTATGATTACTAATTGACAACCAATAACGGCTTACTGACAGAACACATCATGTGTTTGATTAATACTACTTTTTATTTTGTATTAATTTATTTGATCCAGATGATTGCAAATTTCAGTCACTATATATTGAGCTTTTTTCCCCCTCTAACAGAAACTTTGCCTCATGAAGAAGTGTTCACCATATATCTTGGAAGTTTTGCTTCAGATGTGGAGCTCATCGCAATCAAGCTGAATGAGAACTATCTGTTAGTAACAGATGCAATTCAACAGAATTACTTCATTACAAAAATTTCCCACATCAATGGGACCCACGGCTTTATCATCAAGGTTCCTTTTGAAGATAAATCTGTTAACAGAGTGGTGAGAGTTTTTACTTTTATTTATCATTCCCACAGTATTATATTTATCTTATTTAAAAAAATTTTTTTTCTAATCAACAGTATTTGGGTGAAGGACTTCTCCAGTACTCTGTGGAAATTAGTTACACACTAAATATCATCGGGCGAAACGACACATTTTTCCACCACGTCTCTGTTGTGGCGCACGTTAAAAATGCTTGTAAGTCTTAAAGAGTTAATGATCTTAAATTACATAACATACAAGTGACCAACAACCTAAGTCTTACTTTTTCCCTCTCATTTAGTCCCTCCAGATGTCACTGCTTTCTGTACAGCACAGAGCATAATATTCAGAATAAATCACCCGAGGCAAGCTGGACTTTGGGAGGTCTGTGTGGGGCATCAAGCTCTCACATTTGACTTATCCAGACTGAAGGGATACATACTGAAGAACGACAATGACAGTATGACTCTGGAGGTCCCACTCTTCACATCGGGCTACAATTATGAGGCAAACAAAAACAACTGTAGTCCCCAAAATTTTGTTTTTCATAATGTCATGGCAGAATCAGATCTCCTTTTGTTCTTAACATTAGAATAATAAACTCGTGCTCTATTGACAGCATCTAAAAATATAGTCTTGTAAAGAAACAAAACTGTAAATATGCACTAAAAATGGAAGTATAAAGGGTAACCTAACATTTTATGTTTCCGTTTTTCCAGGACATCACATTGAGAAACTTTATCGGCACTTTTGAAATTCTTATAAGAGACTCAAAGACTCTGGAGATTCACAAGAGAGCAACAAAGAGCTGTTACTTTCAGACTGAAGAGCTAACAGGCAAGTCACCATAAAATATTGTTTCTAAGCTTTAAAATGTTACCTCTCCACTAATAAACAATAATTTCTATTCTTTTAGTGTGTTCCACAGATGGATTGATGACTGTGGTGGCGACCACTACAAAAACCTGGCCAACAGTGCCACCTAGTAGCACAACCCTTCTAGACAGAAGATGCAGGCCCATGGCAACCGATGAGACAAGGGTCATGTTTTCTTTTGGTGTGGATACATGTGGGACTAGATTAATGGTAAATGCATTGGATAAATGGAATTCTCTTACGATCACTAAAGCAACTGAATTAATTTGATCAAAAATACAGTAAAAAATTGTGAAATGTTATTATAATATCAAAATAACTTGGTTTGAGATCAGTAAGATTTTTGTCTCTTATGCTCATCAAGGCAAAAAACAGTAATCGACTCTTAAAAATAAAGGTGCTTCACGATGCCATAGAAGAACTTTTTTGTCTAAATGATTCCATAAGGAACCTTTAACATCTGAAGAACCTTTCTGTTTCACAAAAGGTTCTTTGTGGTGAAAGAAGGTTCTTCAGATTATAAAAAGGTAAGAAATAGATGGTTCTTTTAAAGGACCTTTGACAGAATGGTTCTTTGTGAAACCAAAAATGTTTTTTCTATGGCATCGCTGTGAAGAACCTTTTAAAGCACCTTTCTTTTTAAGAGTGTATTATGAAATATAATTGCAGTTGTAATATTGGTTTCCTATTTTAATATACTTTAAAATATTTATTTATTTCTGTGATGCTCACTGAATTTTTATCAACCATTACTCCAGTCTTCAGTGTCACATGATCCTTCAGAAATTATTCTAATATGCTGATTTATTGTCAGTGTTAAAACTGTACTTTTTGGAACCAGTGATATTTTTTTCAGGATTCTTTTAAAAAGAACATAATTTATTTAAACTAGAAAATGTTTTTAACAATGTAAGTCTTTAGTATCACTTTTTATCCATTTAACACACCCTTGCTGTATAAAAGTATTAATTTCTTTATAAAAAAGAAAAAGAAAAAATATATTAACCCCAAACTTTTGAATGGCAGTGTATATTGTAACAAAAAATTAATATTTTGAATGAACGCTGTTCTTTTTAACTTTTTATTCAAAGTATCCAGAAAAAAGTATCACATGTCCCAAAAATATTAAGCAGCACAACTGTTTTCAATGTTGATTATAAATCAGCATCATGTGGACCCTGGAAGGATCATGTGACTCTGAAGACTGAAGTAATGATGCTGAAAATTCAGCTTTGCTTCACAGGAATAAATTACATTTTAAAGTATATTAAAATAGAAAACTGTTATTTTAAATTGTAGTAATATTTTACAAAATTTCACTTTTTTCTGTATTTTTGATCAAATAAACGCAGGCTTGATGAGCATTCCTGTGATGGCTAAGAAAGCTTAATTTTTCAGCAGGTTTTATTCCAGTCTGCAGTGTCACATGATTCTTCATAAATCATTCTGATATGCTGATTTTCTGGAAATATTGATGATTTTTATTATCACAGTTAAAATGGGTTTGCACCTTAATGTTTTTGTGTAAACTTTATATATGTATATATATATATATATATATATATATATATATATATATATATATATATATATATATATATATATATATATATATATATATATGTATGTATATATATATATATATATATGTATATATATATATATATATATATATATATATAATTTTTTTTTTTTTTTTTTTTTTTGAATAGAAAATTCAAAGGGACAGCATTTAAAATATAAATCTTTTGCAATTATAAATGTATTCACTGTCACTTTTGATCAGTTTAATGTGTCCTTGCTGAATAAAAAAATGTAAAAAGCTTATCGACCTAAAACTTTAAAACAGTAGTATATATCTATCATATCCTTGTGTAGTTGGGTGACGACTACATTGTGTACGAAAACGAGGTCATTTCTGATGGAGGTGCCATAACTGACCAGGAATCAGCCATTACAAGGGAATCAAAATTTAGGTATTTGTCAAAATATGAAACTAGTAAATATGTGAAAATTAAATTAAATATGATCTGATCAGCTCCTTTTTGTCCTCACTCCCCATTTCAGGCTCACTGTGAGATGTTTCTACCCACTTGACTCTGTTAAAAAGGTTTTTACATCCAGATTGTTTGAAGGACCTGGCTTTGGTACAGTCAAAGTTACAGATACTACAGGTATAAAAGGTTAGTACTAACACTTTATATTACATGACAATCAATCAAAAGAATTTAATTTAATTCAAAATTGCTTTAATTCATTTTTTCTCTCTGTATAACCTATATAAGGACTTCAAGGAAACCTTATCAGCTCTCAGACAGCCTCTGTTTTTGACCCTAAACCATGGCCTAAACTTCCTTATGAGCTACAGTTTCTGCAAAGAGGACTTCCACACTCTGCGTATCCCTCACTAAATCAGGGCAGAACGACATCAGAGGACAATTACCACACCAGCAATATTCCCTATCCACACAGACGTACCCAACTCTTCAAGGAACCTGGTGTGCAGTTTAACCCTGAAGCGATTATTAAACACCACTCTGATCCATCTATGACACATGCAGGGCAGCAAAACTCTTTTGAAGACTACAGAAATTTCCTTGTTGATGTCCCGCAGAAAACTCCTATGATAAGAAGTGGCCAAAATCAGGGCAATTCTGTCATGATTGGTGACGACAGTTCTGCTTTAGCTTTCTACAGGGGATTAAAAAACGCACTGCATGTCGTAAATGAAACCTTGCCTTCTATTTTACAATCTCTCATTGCCATTAGTCATGCAACAAACTACAATCCAAAAAGCAATGAAGAGACTGACCAGCTTTTCCTGAGAGAATACATGGACGATTACACTCCTGACAGTGGTTTTCAACACTTTCCAGATCATTTTAATGAACTGGTTAACAATCCGTCTACAAAAGATTCTTCTCTCTACACCAAAAATATTATTTCTAACACAGCTGAAGCAAGCAAAAAGAAACATTTGGAAAGTTACATACTTCCCACATTTGACATGAAATATAAGAACAAACTTGCCAGTGAAAGCAGTGTTGAGCCATTTAAAGAGTACGAATTGGAAAAAATAGGTCTTTTACATATAGCAGATAAGCACAACAGTTTCATGCACGAAGATGATGACTTTAATCCAAAGAACTTGTCGCATTCGCAACAGCAAAAAGAAGTCAACGATGGGCATATTCTTTCTAATAATAAGCTTTTAACGGTAAAACCATCATATGACAAATTGAGAGGGACCCTGTTCTTCCCTGGTAGCAGAAGCCGTTATGGTTCCAGTGTTCATAAAGGAATAATAAAAGGTAATTTTCTATTGCTAAATTATGTACATTAAAGTGACGTAATGATACAACAGTTATTGTAAGCAATTTGTTTACAGTTTGTCAAATTTTCCAAGTTAATGTATTATAATACTGAAACCACACATTCTTTTCTAGGATGACCGTGGACCATTGTCATGTTGAGGAAGCTGCAATGAGATTTGGTAAATAACATGATAGTCCCAGGTGGAAAAATCAAGCCCTTTCAAACTGAGGGTGTAATGTATTTGTCCAGTCCTGGCATACTACTTTTGCAAATAAAATGCATTGTAATCACTAACTGTCAAGATAAGTTGCAGTTTTTTTTTTTTGTTAACAAAAAACAACAACAACAACAACAACAACAACAAAAACTGTACGCTACCAGTCAAAAGTTTTTGAACAGTAAGATTTTTAATGTTTTTTTAAAGAGGTCTATTCTGCTCACCAAGTTTGCATTTATTTGATCTGAAGTACAGCAAAAACAGTAAATATTTTTACTTTTTTTTAAATGTGATCTATTTAAATATATTTTAAAATGTAATTTATTCCTGTGATTTCAAAGCTGAATTTTTAGCATCATTACTTCAGTCACATGATCCTTCAGAAATCATTCTAATATTCTGATTTGCTGCTCAAAAAAACATTTTTATGTTGAAAACCGCTGAGCAGATTTTTTTCAGGTTTCTTTGATGAATAGTAAGTTCAGAAGAACAGCATTTATCTGAAATAGAAATCTTTTGTAATATTATTAATGTCTTTATTATCACTTTTGATCAATTTAAACTATTTAGTTTCTAATTATAGACTTTTATTTACTTTAAAATTATACTGACTCCAGCTTTTGTTACAAAAGCTTTTTATTTCGGATAAACGCTAGTCTTTGGATCTTAATATTCATCAAAGAATCCTGAAAAAAATGCACACAACTGTTTTAAATATCAATAATAATAAAAATGTTTCTTAACAGCAAATCAGCATATTAGAATGATTTCTAAAGGTTCATGTGACAATGAAGACTGGAGTATTGATGCTGAAAATGTAGCTTTGATCACAGGAATAAATTACATTTTAAAAATATTAAAATAGAAAACAGTTATTTTAAATATAATTTTTTTTTTTTTTTTAATTTCAAAATTGTACTGTTTTGCTGTACTTTCAATCAAATAAATGCAGGCTTGGTGAGCAGAAGACACTTCTCTAAGTTCAAAAACTTTTGACTGGTAGTGTATGTTAAGATCTGATTAAGTCCAAATGCATGCTAAACCAAATTGCATGTCACACTTATATATAGAAACATTAATACATTTTTAATCAAATAATTTACTACCCTGGAACTAACTAACCTGGTACCAACCTGGAAACCATTACATGAAAAAAAAAAAAATTCTCCAGTTGCTCTTTTTGTGGTTATTCTGATTCAACTGTTGTTCTTTTGGATTTGTACATTTAATAAAAAAGACTATTTCCTAAATTATTAGGACTAACATTTATAATGAGTGTGCATAAAAATACAGTTGTTCATAGTTTGTTCTTGTTAATTTACAGTGCATTAACTAATGTTAAACACAACTTGTAATTTTAATTAAGCATTAGTAAATGCTGAAATTAACAGCTAAGATTAATAAATGCTGTAGAAGTACTGTAGAATATGTTCATTCTTAGTTCATGTTAACTAATGTAGTTAACTCATGTCACAATAAACCTTATTGTGAAGTGTTACTGTTAAATTGACTAAAAACAAACAAAAAAAATTACACTTGATTTTAAGGTGTTCCTGTTTTATTAAGTATTGAGTAATATTAAATAACTAGAAGTACTTATGTTAGGATTAGAGTTTGGCTTAGGGTTACTTAGGGTTATTATGCATAATTACTTGTTATTATAAATATAGTAAGTACAGGTAGCATGTGTAACAAGGACACCTTAAAATAAAGTGTTACCCAAAAAACTTCAAAAACATTGCCATTGTTGGCCCTTAAAAGGTGAATGACGCCAGTCCCAACTGTGTTTAAGTTCAAGTGAATAGCTCTTACCATCAGCAGACACGAACTGGCCAACAGCTGAAGACACCCCTCCACTGTTTTCCACAAACTGAACCTCAGATACGATTATATTATCCTCCAGAACCGAACCACAGGCTGTGCAGACCGCACTCCCCCGGGCTGGGTCTGTGTCGATGTCTGCTCCACCACAGTTCTTACACTGACGACTCATACTGGCAGACAGATTCAGACCTGAGAAAGATGAACATGAACACCATTACTGAACAAGAAACATTTGACTAAACACATCATCTATTTAATAACGTCAGTTAGTTATTATTCAGATATTACAACAAGATGCTTAATAAAATCCAACTGAAATTTATAATATATCGTGAGTGATACAGTAACCGACACACTGCGTCGCGACCGGGAATTGAACCCGGGTCGCCGGTTTTCAAACGTCTCTGATCTTCCGCTTCACTACGTAACACATCGCACATCCCTCCACAAAAAACCCTCTTGAGCCACCTTTATTGTCGTTTACATAAACATTTTACTTTTTATTATAAATATCTCTATTATATATTTCTAGTGTCTATACACCTTGCTAAGCTAATATTTTGATACGTGCACATATGCTAACAAATGAAAAGCTAGCTTGCAAAGCCTGTGATACAAATATAAACATAATACAAACAGCCCATTTTATCGTTTTATTCTTTATTTAATATCATAAAGACGCACATAAAGGTAAGACATCAACGCTAGCCTTCAATAGCAAACCACTCACCAGTCAAAAGAAGAAAGACTTGACTTAAAATCAAATACTATCAAGCAGTATCCAGTATCCTTCAGTCCTATTTATTCTCAGCTTTCACAAACTAATTAAGCAACATGTTTAAAAGCACTAAATTCATTTTTACAGTAAAACATTTCACTTGATTCATAACAACATTACTGTTGTGACTTTCTACCCAACTGCTATACAACACTGCGGGCTGCTCTAAAAACTGAATCTAGAGGGGTGGCCGCTATGCCACAGTTTTTCTTTTGGATATTTTATTTAGTTTATTTAACTAATATGAGTTCTTTATGTTATACCACACACTTCAGGAAATATTAATGATAAATGTATCTACACTACAATCCTAGTTATTCGATTTAAAGAAGCTCTTACATTCACAACAGCCCCATTTTGATAATGAACTGGTCCAGTGGAGAACCCCGGTCTTAAAGCGCGATAATATGAAGGGAGTGTGTTGTTTAGCCGATACGCTATCGCAGTCTTTCTCTTATTGGTTTGACAAAATAAAATATCGTTCGTTATATTTGTAATCGCTTGTCTGTTCTTATATAAACACCGCTAGGTTAAAAATAATAAAACGAGACTTTGATTTTGACAGTTTATGACATGCTGACCGGGAAGTAAATGTTGCACAGTTCAAATGTGTGCAGATAGTTTTAGTAAGGTAAAATAACAATCAAACGTTATTTTATTAAGCATACACATCTTAAATGGAGATTCACAAGAGGTGATGGAGTGGGAACAGCTCGATCTGAATCCAAGGATTATTACTGCTGTTAAAAAAGGTTGGCAAGAAATCCACCTGGAGTACACTTAGATTTAAGTTTAATTCGCTTCTTATTTAATGTTATTTTAATGTGTTGTTCAGCCAATTTTAGATCAGCCAAGGAGATCCTCTGTGTCTCTGGTCCAGATTTACAGAGACTGACTCGTTTGTCAAAGACTGATGTTCAGCGCCTGCATTATGCTGTAGCGGCTACTGTCCGCAAGTCCAAGCCGGTTACAGGTGGGCTTGGTTGATTTCGACCACTAAAGTACCACTTTTCATTCATATAATTAATTATTTTTAAATAAAACAGCTATTTTGAAGCCAAACTAATGTTTTAATATACTGTCAGCTTTACAGCTTTTCCAGGGAGAATGTCCTGTTTTGGAAGCTGGACACAGGCTCTCTTTTGCCTGCCCCATTCTGGACGGTCTGATGCGTGGTGGTCTCCCGTTACGAGGAATAACAGAGCTGGCAGGCGAGAGTGCTGCTGGAAAAACTCAGTTTTGTTTGCAGCTTTGCCTGTCTGTCCAGTATCCTCAAGAAAACGGAGGACTGAATTCAGGTAAGGGGACATGAGCCATCGAGACCCCCTTGGAAGTTTTCAGAGGTCCCCTAACGAGCCTCGGTCCCCTGGTTGAGGACCACTGCTGTAGATTGCAGACATTTCAACTATCAGAAAAGCTTTGAGTAGAGTTTGAAATCTCTTCTGAAACTGGCAACGTGAGATTACTGGGGTAATAGTTGAGAAGAAAGTAATAATTTTGACAAATTTCCGCTGACCTGCTGTATTAAAGGCATGGTTCACCCAAAAAAAATGAAAATGACCCCATGATTTACTCACTCTCAAGCCATCCTAGATGTATATGACTTTCTTATTTCAGACAAATGCAGTCAGAGTTATATGTGACCCTAGACCACAAAACCAGTCATAAGTGAGCTTTATACATCATCTGAAAGCTGAATAAATAAGCTTTCCATCGATGTATGGTTTGTTAGGATAGGACAATATTTGGCCAAGATACATCTATTTCAGTATATGGAAACTGAGAGTGGAAAAAATTCAAAATATTGAGAAAATCGCCTTTAAAGTTTTCCAAATTAAGTTCTTTGTGATGCATATTACTAATCAAAAATTAAGTTTTGATATATTTACAGTAGAAAATTTACAAAATTTCTTCATGGAACATGATCTTTACTTTATTTCCTAAGGAATTTTGGCATAAAAGAAAAATCAATAATTTTGACCCATACAATGTATTTTTGGCTATTGCTACAAATATACCCCAGCGACTTAAGACTGTTTTTTTGGTCCAGGGTCACATATTAAGAAAATGTCCAGGCTTTTCCAAGCTTTATAATGTCACTGAATGGGTGTTGAGATTTTGAAGTTCAATAAAGTGCATCCATCCATCATGAAATGCACACCACATGACTCTAGAGGGTTAATATAGGCCTTCTGAAGCGAATCGATGCGTTTGAGTAAGAAAAATATCTGTATTTAAAACTTTAGAAACTGTAATCTCTAGCTACCGCTAACTTTTGTCATCCAGCGGCGACGTAGGTTTAACGTAAGCTCGTAAGTGAGAAATGACGAACATGGAAGTGCAGAGGAGAGAGCAAAACAAAACACCGGTCACAAATTAGAAGTACAAAATGAGGAACTGTAAAGAAAAATGTCCGATGATTTAAATATAAGCCAATAGGAGACTGGTTTTCCTTTGCTGTATACAAAACTTGGCTCTCATGAGGCTAGCATATTTTCACCGGAGCTCATGCTACGCCTACGTCATCTGGTGGAATGCCACTGTCTTGTGAACGCATGTGCGACAGCTAGTGGAATCTAGAGATTGTAGTATATAAAGTTTTAAATATAGATATTTTTCTTACACAAATGCATCAATTCCCTTCAGAAGGCCTTTATTAACCCCTCTGGAGCCATGTGGAGCACTTTTAATGATGGATGGATGCACTTTTTTGGACTTCAAAATCTTAACGCCCATTCACTGCCATTATAAAGCTTATATAAAGAGCCAGGACATTTATCAATATCACTCTGATTGTATTCGTCTGAAAGAACAAAGTCATATACACCTAGGATAGCTTGAGGGTGAATAAACCATAGGGTAATTAAAATTTTGGGGTAAACTATCTCTTTAAAACACATTTTATATGGTAATTTAACAGGAGCTGTTTATATTTGCACTGAGGATTCCTTCCCCATCAAACGACTAAGGCAACTTATTACCCAGCAGCCCCGGCTCAGACCAGATCTGCCACCAGCTCTGATCCGCAGTCGGCGTTTTAGCGACAACATCTACATCGAGCATGCAGCTGATCTGGTAAGACTTGCAAACACTCCTCTTAATTAAGTTCATAACTATCAGAAAGCTCATAATGCTGGTTGATATGTGAGCAGGAGGCTCTGCAGGCGTGTGTGTCTCAGCGTGTGCCCGTGCTGTTGAAGCGAGGGCTGGTCAGACTGCTGGTGGTGGATTCTGTGGCGGCTCTGTTTCGCAGTGAGTTCCAGGCTGATGAGGCTATAGAGAGGTCACGCCACCTGCTGGCCTTTTCCAACAGACTTCACCACCTGAGTCATGAATACGGTGCACCTGTAGTCTGCGTCAACCAGGTTAGACTAGCATCTCATTTCTAACACCTGATCAGAAATACTATTCAATATGCTCTGCAAACACTATAGATCTTACCATTTGAATTTAAAGGGATAGTTCTCCAAATAAAAAATCTGTCATTAATTACTCACCCTAATGTTGTTTCAAACCCGTAAGACCTTTGTTCATCTTCGGAAGACAAATTAAGATATTTTTGATGAAATCTGAGAGCTTTCTCGCCCTGCATAGACAGCAATACAACTGACACGTTCAAGGCCCAGAAAGGTAGTAAGAACATCGTTAAAATAGTCCATGTGACATCAGTGGTTCAACCGTAATTTTATGTAGCTATGAGAATACTTTCTGTGTGCAAAGAAAACAAAAATAACAACTTTATTCAACAATTTCTTCTCTTCTGTGTCAGTCTTCAACGCAAATTCAAGTACCATGACCTTTCTGGCCCTTGAACGTGGTAATTGCGTTGCTGTCTATGCAGGGTCAGAAAGCTCTTGGATTTAATCAGAAATATCTTAATTTATGTTCTGAAGATGAATGAAGGTCTTACAAGTTGGGAAAGACATGAGGGCGAGTAATTGATGACAGAATTTTCATTTTTGTGTGACCTATCCCTTTAAATAACATAGAAATTGTTCTTATTTCTCTGCTCCAGGTTACAGATGTTGTGGATGGACCAAATCAAGGAAGGTGTGACTATGGGTGAGTGTTTTTGTGTCAGTGGCAAGAAAAATATGTGAACCCACTGTTTTTCGGCATTATTCAAATGGCATCTGATCTTTATCAATAAAAAACACAATGTGCTTAAGCAAATGACACATAAACAACTCTAATCTTTTGTGTCTTTTATTGAACACATCCCAATAAATATTCCCAGTGCCTTAAGCTTATTGTGCTTTTCTATAATTGGGAATTTCATAGAGATCAGATTACATTTTATGACCAATTAATGCAGAATACTAACCAATTCCAGTGGCTTCATATACTAGTTCTTGTCACTGTATAAAAGCTCAGCTCATTTCATCATATTTTGCCATTTCTAACTTATCATACACAGGCTGGTGGGCAGTAAGGTGCTTCCTGCATTGGGCATTGCCTGGGCCAACCAGGTGATGGTGAGACTCATGCTCAGGAGATTGACGGGTCAAGTCCAATCGGACAACCGAAGCAGTGCTCCTCGAAAATTAGAAGTGGTTTTCGCCCCACACCTCCCTCGAGCGAGCTGCTTGTGTGGGGTTTGGGAAGAAGGAGTGAGAGGGATCCCTGATGACCACTCAGACCTGCAGCAGGGCTCTTCATGATGAATTATCTGCAAAATGAGCAGATGGAGAGGACATTCACTACAACATGGCAGTTAACAACTGCTAATGGACAAAAATGTTTATAAAGGACATTTGAATGTTTTTTTTTGTGAGGAATGGCTACATTTTTACCATTTGAAATTAATGCTGCACATTATTAATATACAATTCTCAGAGGTATTATGTCTAAATAATTTTGTAAAATGTAATCCTGTTTTTATAACAATTGTTATTATTATTATTAAGCCCTTGGTCCACAGAATAAATGTTTTACTTAAATATATATGTTGTCTCAGCTTTCAGACATAAATATAGTTCTAAGCAGCAATAAGTAAGGTGAATAAAGCCTAATTGTCACCTCACAGCTGTCCTTGAAAAGAACAGGTTGTTTTGTTCTCTCATATCAGAAAACAAAGCAAATTCAATTTGCTCTATAATTGTCTGTAGTCCAGTCACTCCTCAATCGATCTACCGACCTGCAACACTCAAATCACGGACAGAGAGCATTAGTTGAGACTAGGCTATGATATTTTAAACAGAAAGGCAAATATAGCACTTTTCCCAGAAAAATGGGCTGCCCTTTTCTACAATGTTTTCATGCCGTGGTGTGGCCATGTAGTAAACCCTAGCGGTATGACAAAAAGGGTCATGTGACAATGTAAAATTCTAATGTTGTACATGATCCTTCTTAACATGAAATCAGTGTTTTCTATTTTGGGAAAGTTCAAATGGTAGAATGTATATACACACTACCAGACAAAAGTTTTTGAACAGTAAGATTTTTAATGTTTTTTTAAAGAACTATCTTCTGCTCAGCACGACTGCATTTATTTGATCCAAAGTACAGGAAAAAATAGTACAATTTTGAAATATTTTTACTATTTAAAATCACTGTTTTCTACTTTATTATATTTTACATTTTAATTTATTCATGTGATTTCAAAGCTGCATTTTTAGCATCATTACTTTAGTCACATGATCCTTCAGAAATCATTCTAATATTCTGATTTGCTGCTGAAAAACTTTAGAACATAAAGTTTAGAAGAACAGCACTTATCTGAAATAGAAACCTTTTGTAACATTATAAATGTCTTTATTATCACTTTTAATCAATTAAAAGCATCCTTGCTAAACAAAAGTATTAATTTTTTATCATTTCTTTCAAAAAAAAAAAAACTGACATGATTTCTGAGCGATCATGTGACACTGAAGACTGGAGTAATGATGCTGAAAATTTGGCTTTGATTACAGGAAGAAATTACATTTTAAAATATATTAAAAGTTATTTTAAATAGTAAAAAAAAAAAATATATCAATGTTACTGATTTTGCTATATTTTGGATCAAATAAATGCAGGCTTGGTGAGCAAAAAAGAATTCTTTAAAAAACATTAAAATTCTTGCTGTTCAAAAACTAAAAAATAAAATAAAATAAAAAAGGAAGACAAACAGAACCACCCATTTTCAGATTTTTTGGTGATTATTATTCCACCTATATATCTTCTTGTTCAGGACCTGTTATGAGTCACTTGTGACTATTTATAATCTGTTGAAAGCTATTCTCACCAGCAGAGGGAGTTGAAATCCCACAAAACTCACTGTGTACATGCTACATGGGATTGTCCTAAGACATAGATCTCACTGACAGTCTGGCTTGCCACTGACGTGGATGGGCAGATAGAGCACTGATAACAATAAGTGATCCACAGCAAACCAGATAAAGCTTTCTGGTATACATAACTGATAGCAAACAGTGCAACACCAGGGGAGCTGTGTAAAAATATGTTTTAAAACAAAAACCTTAAGGTATGGCAGTGATCTGAGTGGACATGATATAAAAATGCCTTATTTTAAAAATCTGAACACTGTACTTGTATTAGTATCCGAGTTTGACTCAACGGGCCAAGGTTTAACTGTTTCTCATTAGCTATGCTAATTGATTAAACCAATTAACACTGATGGCTATTCAAAAGTTGGGGTGTATTCATATAAAATACCATTCAAAAGTTTGGGGTTTTATTTATTTAATTTTTAAAAAGTCTCTTATGCTTACCAAAAACAGTAAAAACAGTAATATTGCAAATTATTATCATTTAAAATAACAGTTTTTTATTTGAATACATTTTTAAAATTCAGAAATCATTCTAATATGCTGATTTGCTGCTAAAAATTTAATTTTTTAACAATATTCAGTTTAAGTGAGATTTATTGTCATTCCACTCTGTGTAGACATACAAAGGAACAAATATTGAAAAGCTTAATATTTTTGCAATAATAATTCTTTATATTAATACTTTTTTCAGCATTCTTTGATAAAAGGAACGCTTAAAATAACAGTGCTTATTTAAAATAGTAATCTTTTTGTAATATTACTGTCACCCTTAAACCATTTAATGCATCCTTGCTGAATAAAAGCATTCATTTTTAAAAAAGGAAATCTTACTGACCCCAAATTATGAACAGTAGTGTATATATATTACAGATATTTTGTTATATTAGATATTTTGTTTTTGGAGCGCCCATTTTTTCCTCTCTGCTGCCTTTCACATCAAATCATCAATTGATTTATGAGACATGCTGGGTCTTATGAGAGAATTGATCTAACACTGCGGTCCAAACCATATTGCAGAGCTGTGAAAAACCCTGAGTCATCCAACTCTATTTCACACTGTTTTTCACAGTACATTTAAAACAGAATTTTGCAGCGTACATCCTCTTCAGTTCCACATTTCAAGATGTCTCTCCAAACGAAAGTGCAAACTAGCCAAAATGCCTGGCAGTGATTAAAGTCCAGCTCCACAGAAAGGGGTTTTTGAATAGGCTTTTAATCCTGTGAAGCTACTTAACACACACACACACACACACACACACACTGAGTTAGCCTCTTTATCAGCATCAGAAAAACGAATATTAGTGCACATAAACAAACGCACTCATATGCAACTAAACGCTGTGAGCAACTACACTCGCCTTTGAGCTCGTCCTGTCACCATGGCGACGATCACATGGGTTGTCTGTCCCAGATTGTTTGACCACCCCCACCCTCGGCAAGACAAGCACCCTCTCCATCCATCGCACTGCAAGCTGAACTCAACCCCCCTCCATCCCCTTCTGCAAACACACACACACACACTTTCCTCCTTCCACTCAGCTGTTTATTGCCGCACTGATGAAAACCTTGTTATGTAACTCCACCGGTCTTAACGGGCTACACACAGACGGGCTTTCAGAATACATGCATAACCGCCCACATCTGCCACCGTCTTCAAAATGACTGCCGGGCTTTGAGAGCTCCTCACACATCAAGCGGTCTTAACCCGGACTCTGGTTTGTCAAGCAGGCGTCTGTTAGTATGCAACCCACATCTACTCGTCTCAGCCAGGGGCATCGGAGAGACGGATGCAGTGACTGCAGGCTGCAAATCTCTCTCTCTCTCATACAAACATGCATATACGGCCATCTTGGGAAACAGGAGTCGAGGAGGAGAAAAATGGATTCTTGTGTTGAGGCCTGAGGAGAAATGTAGAGCATGTGAAGGTGGAAATATATGCTGAATATTATATCAAAGAAAGACAAGGAACACAGCTGCAAAAACAACACGAGGTTACACACCATGATATCTTTACGTGCCTCCCCCCTTTATTTAAAATACCAGAAAAAGAAAATCTTTTATATTTTTACCCTAACAATGTAATCAATATTCTGTTTATTAAAGCAAAGTATGAATCTCATCTAGTGTTTTTAAGCATTTTACATTTATTCCAAAATAGTAACTCAAAAGCATTAACAATTAAAACAATATATTTTATTTGTGAACTTATGTTCAGCTATTCTTTTTAATAGTTGACTTTTAACTATTTTTACATTTTCAGATCATCAGTCATCAAAGCTCGGTAAATATGGTCATAGCTGATAGCTGATTACTCACTAAAAACACCCACAGATCATATTTTCAGGCCATTTTAAGTCTTATTTTGACGTTACAAGTTGTTATTTGCATTTTTAAATTAGTCTTCCCATTAACACCTTTATATCGCTTATTCAGAATGATTCGCGAACACAGAACGTGAACGAACACAAGAGATGGGATTTATCGCATGAACCAATCACAGCCGAACATAACCAGTCATATCCAATCATATCGCGATGGAGGCATTGCCTCCTCTCATGTGACTTCAGTCCATTCATTCTCAATTACCCCCCACCAAACTCACCGCACGCTTTAGCGGGTCTGTTAAAACTCAGTGGGCTCAGGGGAGGTGAGAGAGATGCAAACAACCATGTTTCTTTAGAAAAACGAGTGATTTATACACTTTTTAATGTTATATTTTGTAATGTTGTTTTATTTTCTTATCCAATATTTTGAAATAAAATATATTTTCAATAAAAATGAAGGAAATAATGGAAAAGTTGAAAATAAAGTATCGGTTAGGGTAGGTGTAGGGAGGGCTTTATTGTTCAATAAGGTGGCATCAATTTAATAATTTGAATTAAAACTATAATTTACACTCAATACATTATGATTGCATACTGTTTTATAATGTATCTACTACAATACTGAGGTGCAGATAATTGCCTCTATTTGCAAGAAGCATTATAAATAGCAGAAAATCCTACTATTTTAACAGAAATAGAATCTATAGCCATTTGCACTAACTGTAAATAGCATCTGTCATTAAGAAAAGTATCTACATACACTTAGTGCAAATAGCCAGTGCCATATATATATATATGATGTGAGTACTCATGAAGTCTTGTGAGTACTAAACTAAGTTCTCTTTTATGTCTTATTGCACCTAAACTGTCCTGAGTTATAAAAACAGTTGGTTATGTCTGTGAAGGTAAACAGCTAGAAAATAAATCACATTTATATTAGATCTGTGTGGCAGCAGTGTAACATACAGTAATTAAATTAACTGTTCTCTCGTCTCCTCTAAGGCTAGGACTCTAAATAGTGACGCTCCCCATAACACTAACTGTTGCCAGCAGGTGGCGCTATGGCTATAACTGAATACAGTCATGGGCATGTATTGAGGACAGCACTCTTATCAAATATGTAAATTTTAGTGCAGATCGGATATTGTATGCCTCAATTATAACAACTTCCTTTTTAATGGCGAAACATCGAAGTTTGTCAGGCTGCCACAGACACGCCATTCAATGAAAACTGAAGACCTTTACAATTTAACATTACAGAGGGCTTTAGATTAGACTGACCAAATTTGGTTTTGATCTGTTTAAATCTCTAGGAGGAGTTCATTTAAATACAACACCTGAAAATGGCAAAAACGGCACAAAACTAAATATTAAAACTTATCAAAAACGTATTAAAACTAAATATCTTTTTTGAAGGTATCGGTGTGTTACATGCGTCTATCGAATTTCGTACATGTATGTGAAACATAGCTTAAGGGGCACTTTGTTGAAATTTTAAAGGTGGCACTATCGAGCCATTTTGCCACACCCATTTCTAAAACCCATATCAGATGGGTTTCAGCACTTTTGGTGCATGTGCAAAGTTTCATGAGTTTTCCAGCATGTTTAGGGCTTAAAAAAATGTGATTCATTTTGAAGAAGAAGACGAATCTAAGCAATTCCAATAAGGTCCATCAGTGCTCAGGCCCTAACAAACTAATTTTACTCAGAAACAGAGCTTTTCTGAGGGGTTCGGGAAAATCAGACTTATTTCTGTTGCAGAATATTATCACGTCCCAGTCCCAGCTCCTATCAAAAGAGTCACAGCTGCATTCAAATTAGCTCTCCAGAAACACAGATGTGCAAGAATGAGGGCATAAAGTATATATGTGTGATGTATATAAAAAGACGATTAGCACAAAAATCAAACAGAAAAGTGAGAGTCTGAATGGCTTTTATGGCAGGAGACAGGCAGCAGCTGGTCGGTTGCTAAGACAACCAGGATTAGTCCTGCGCCATTGGCCCTCAGCTGCGCCACAGACGCTTTCTCCAGGAGGTCTGAACACAATCCCACCTGGATTACAACACATCTGCCTCAAATCATCATTTATATCATAACATATTTGTTAAAATATCACATTTCATGTGATAGTGCATACTATACCTAAAGTCAACTTGTTAACAATACTGGTTTACAGAAATCAAGCAAAAGAGGAGGAAAAATGATTGCTGGTTTAACATATCAGTCATTTATGACACTGTAATAGGAGAAAACAATCTGGAAGCAAATGTAAACAAACAAGGAGAGGGAAGGACACAAGAGTATGACATCATCAGTAGTGATGCAGAACGGTGCAGTAGCAGAATTCCACCACAGGGGGCACAGTGACGTCAATACAAACTACACTCTTAAAAATAAAGAGGGTTTTCACATGCCACAGAAGAACCATTTTGAGTTCCCCAAAGGACCTTTCAGCAAACAGTTCATAAAAAGAACCATTTTTTCGAGCAACATTTTAGTTGCCAGATCCTTATTTTTAGGCATGTATTTTCATGGAAAACGTTTGATCTTTTAATTATTTTTAGGGGCTTTAAATTTCTGAAGTTCTGTAAAGACCAAATTCAAGTAAACTAAGCTATTTACTATTGCCTATATACAGTATCTGTCACTGAAACAGCACAAGTAGCATGGCTACAATATTTATTCCAGCCTACTGTGTCAATCCAGACAAGATTCACGCAGACTAAAATAAGTCTTCTATAAAATTGGCCTGTTCAGTTGCCTTCTTTTTTCGTAAAGCAAACAACTAAACTGGTTCCAGATCAGCTCACATGCCAGCATGTGAATCAGGCATGTGAACCACTGACTGAGAGTATTGTCCAGTGGCAGATGAAACAGTTTCAGATACACAGTAGTTTTATTCAGAAAAGCAGGCTGGGCCGACCCATTATGTAGATTTTGCAAAACGGGGGGTTTGCACTCTGAGACCCTCTTTACTGAACTAGGTCACACGTTGTCATGAAAGCAAAGAATTTTACTGAAAAGAAGAGAGAAGTTAACAAACAATCCAGTCAGCAACGTGTGCATGTTGGGGAAATCATTGATTTTGCTAATACCTAGTACCAGCACTGCTCGATAATCCAGAATTGATTGAATGCTCTCTCCTTAGCTTAGTTTATCCCTCTATCTTGCTCTCTATCACAAACTCACATTGTCAGGCAAGACCAAACATCACTTCCAGGACGTTTGGGAAGAATCCGTAATGAGACAGAGGCATTGTGGCATTGAGGCGTCTCCATGGTGACAGGAAGCCAAGCTGGAAAAAACACACAATAGTCAGCAGCAGTGGGAGGTAAATGTGAGAATACGCGGAGAGGGGTTTATCGGTGTGTGAACAATAAGTAGAACTGACGCTGAGCCTCAGAATTTCTTACATTATGAAACAATAACGACTGTAAATGGCTTCAAGATGATCATTGCTTCTGGGTCAATAACATAATCCTTACTTATCTATTAATTCATTCATAAATACATTAAAATTCATTCCACATATACCTCATGAAACACAAAAAGACCAAATTTGGTAGTAAAGTGCTCTGACGTAAACTTTTGAATTTATGAATATGTCAAAATTAGCACATTAACACAGGTGATTATTTTTTTCCAGTTTAACGGTGCTACAGGGGTGGGGCTAGGGTTGGCCACTCTCTTCACAACTGCTGTCTCTTTTTTCTTGTCAAGAAGTGCGTTTATTTAGTCGCTTCACGTTTTTACGACCACATCAAATGGGAGACTTTTCAGAAGCGGCCTCCACTTCGCCTCAGCGACAGGTGCTAGTCAAACGAATGTGGGAAAGGTACTGATGACGAGAAGCTTCAAGTGAAACAACAGTAAACTGTGGTCAGATGAGATGTTGTCAGGCTATATGTCCCTAAAAATGAATCTTCCTGTCCTGTCAGCAATTACACTGTGCTCGAAGCAAGCGCACTTCAATTGCACGCACAAATGCAGCAGCACGCGCTGTAGCCTGTATCAATTCATATTAAAGCACGAATGAAACTACGAGCATGCGTGTCAGATACACGTCATCTTCAGCAGCAGCAGCAGCTCTTAAAGGAGAGGTCCACTTCCAGAACAACAATTTACAAATAATTTACTCACCCCTTTGTCATCCAAAATGTTCATGTCTTTCTTCAGTCGAAAAAAAAATTATGTTTTTTGAGGAAAGCATTTCAGGATTTTTCTGCAAATAATGGACATTGGTGCCCCGAACTTGAACTTCCAAAATGCAATTTAAATGCAGCTTCAAAGAGCTCTAAACGATCCCAGCCGAGGAAGAAGGGTCTTATCTAGCGAAACGATTGGTCATTGTTTTCAAAAAATAAAAATTTGCATACATTTTAAGCACAAAAGCTCATGTAGCACAGGCTCTGGGATGCACATTCACGGGTCGTTCTTGAACAATTCATTCATTTTGAACAAATCTTTAATCGGGAAGAACGAGTCATCTCGGGGAATGATTCGTTCAGTCTCGTATGCGCAACATCCTATTAGGTTCTGTACTGGAATTAGTTCACCTGTTTCTTCGTCTTCGGTTTTTCAAGTTGTTCGTTCATCTTATGAGGCTGTCATGTGATGCTGATTTTGCTAAAATGAACGAAATGACAGATACATTCATGTTGCTGAACGAGACTCAAAGGTCTGAGTCAGTAAAATGATCCGAACTTCCCATCATTACTATGAATTACTTCTTCAAATCACCACAAGTTCATCGTCTGCGTACTCCGGCTCGAAAAGGTAGAGCAGGGGTCACCAGTTCCAGTCCTGGGCGGCTGGTGTCCCTGCAGAGTTTAGCTCCAACCCTAATCAAACACACCAGAACCAGCTAATCAAGGTCTTATTAGATATACTTGAAACTTCCAGGCAGGTGTGTTGAGGAAAGTTGGAGGTAAACTCTTCAGGACACCGGCCCTCCAGGAACAAGTTTGGTTAACCCTGAGGTAGAGCATGTCAAAAAAATCCATGTTATTTTCTCCTACAACTTCAGAATTGTCTGATATCGTTGTACCTTTTTGTTTGTAAACAGCGTTTGACTTACTTGCACTTTCATAGTCGTTGCGCGTTCACTTTGTAAACACTGGGTCTGTAGTTCTGCCTACGTTCTGCATTACCTTTCAACTTAATTCCATATAATATGAACGCGCATCCCAGAGCCTGTGCTACACAAGCTTTTGTACTTAAAAAGTATACAAATTTCTGTCAAAAAAATGACAGATCATTTAGTTAGATAAGACCCTTCTTCCTCGGCTGGGATCGTTTAGAGCTCTTTGAAGCTGCATTTAAACTACATTTTGGAAGTTCAAAATCGGGGCACAAATGAAGTCCATTATATGGAGAAAAATCCTGAAATGCTTTCTTCAAAAACCATAATTTCTTCACGACTGAAGACAGAAAGACCTGAACATCTTGGATGACAAGGGGGTGAGTACATTATTTGTAAATTGTTGTTCTGGAAGTGGACTTCTCCTTTAAAGTAATAGCAGCCAAATAACCCAATAACCCAACTGCTGTGATGTCTGTTAATCAAAGTTTTAAATTTTTGTAGCTTTAAGGGTTCATCTACATTTAATTTAGTATTTAGTGTTTGTTATGTGAAGATTGTTTTAAGTTCACTTAAATTAGAAATTGTTTTTTTTTTTCAGGTCTGAGAAATGTTAAAATTGACAGCTCTCAATTATACTGTAATGTTGAATGGTTAAATATTAAGAAAAAAAGAAAAGTTTCCTAGAGACATCAGTAATACTGGTACCAGTGATACTCACCTTCAGTCATAAAAAAATAAAATTAAAGGTAAAATATTTAGATTTTTTGAATAAAATATGCAAAATCTACTAGAACAGTTATATATTTTGCAGACTTGTATACCTACATTATTCCAGCTGTTTCCAAGAATATTTAAATCCAGAGAAAAAAGTAATTTTAATTAGTATACCAGACCATGTCACTGCATCGCCTGCCAATGACATCATACACCCTCGATTTTTCCAGTTTTATTTTGTAGAAATCATAGAAACCCCAAAGACACTGTAATATGTTATGCATTTTATTTATCTAGTGTGATAAACCAGAGTTACTTTTTCCTACATACGCATGAAAGGAAGAAATGGAAGTGGAAGTGGTCAACTGTCGCATAATAAAAGCTACGCTGCTTTCGAGCCTTGTATCGCGCTTATCCTTCATTAGTAATCGCTCCAACGGCCTCATTACGCTTCTACGACTTTAAGCCCCACCCTGCTTCATTGTACAGTGACTTTAATAAGTCTATAATACATTAGCTCATCAATGAACACGGCTGTGAGGATGAAGACAACAACATGCTCACGGCGTCATCACACTACGCCTTTGTTTCTTGTTTGTTTTGAATATGCACCCTCTAGCAGTGAAAACGTACATATTGTGGCTTTAAACAAATATTAAAAATAAACTGTCTCTATGTTGTTTCTACATTAATTTGAAGACTGAATGTGAAATTATTGCAATAGAAAAGTATATTTAAAACTTTAATGTTAGGTGAGCTTACATTTTTTTAATCAATTGACAGCACTAATATTTAGGCGAGTTTTCTTAAATGAGGTCCAGTGACCTCAGAACACCTCCTCAATAAAGAACATGTTTTTAATTTATGAATTTAACAAAGAATGATCTGCATTCTGCATTAGAGATTAGATCTCAGATCTGGAGCATCTGTCCTGATAACATGGTGAAGAAAAAAGTAAAATAAGCCTCATTAAAAGAACAAAATTCTTGAAAAATGAACAATGTTAGCACTCCAACACTTGTGCGAGCGACACATGCTGCTCATTCGTGGAAACTGGACTATGCAGAGGACAATTAAAGCAGAAGGTGAAAGTACATTTCAGATCAGTGCCTGTTTTTAGCAGCGCCAGCATTGTCCTAGACTGACTGACTCCCTCCTGCCTGTTCCCCACAGTGTTATGTAATCCTCCAAAATGTACCAATTTTGCAATTTTATTAGACTCACAAATCAAAACGGCTTTGGGAGAGACGGATGTTACCTATCCTTACATTTAAATGTTTGGAGGTACCCACAGGGTAGCCGTCTGAAGGAATACACCTCTAAGAATGCCTCAGGACTACTCACATTCACCAAAAGTAAACAGTATGGTTTTGGTATTTAATTATCATACATAATTCCATTGACTCTAGTGCACAGATGCCATTTCAGGGTCACAAAGGTCATTTCATTACTGAAAGACAATCACAGGGGTGCCATATACTACAACATGATGACTGATGTACTCCATGAGCTAAGAAGCGCTCCAAATTAAACAGCCAGCGTCCTTTACGTTTTTACTAAATTGGACCATCTATGATTGATTGTTCTCTGTGGAGCCTGACAAACCCATCATGCTTTGTATTAATTTGACCTGAGGTAACCTTGGAGTATCTGCTCCAGTGTTATGTCATTTCGGCTCTATTTTTTAGTTTTTATTCGTACCCATTTTGTCCTTCTTCTGTTCTCTCTTCCTTAGATAATACCTTCTGTTCTTAATGACCCGGGGACGGAGCACAAAAACTGCAAACACAACAGAGACCATCTGTGATGTCTGAGTCCTATGTATATTATTATGCATGCTGAAGGTTATACTTGGAGGATAAGGTGCTGTTAAAGGAATAGTTCAAAAATGAAAATTCTGAAAACATTTCCTTTTTACATTTTTAGAAATAAACGTTTCAAATTTAAAGGGATAGTTCACCCAAAAATGAAAGTTCTGTCATTAATTACTCACCCTCATGTCGTTCCAAACCTGTAAGACCTTCGTTCTTCTTCAGAACACAAATTAAATATTTTTGATAAAACCTGAGAGCTTTCTGACAGCTTTTCTTTTTAAACAGCAACGTAACCTCTACGTTCAAGGTTTGAAACAACATCATGGTAAGTAGTCAAAGACAGAATTTTCATTTTTGGGTGAACTATCCCTTTAAGAACCATTTTTGGTTCCCCAAAGAAGCTTTCAGTGAACAGTCCTTAAAAGAACCATTTTTAATTAACTTAAATAAAGCAGCTATTTAGCAGAATGTCCAATCTGCTCTTTTCCATACAGTGAAAAGTTTCTATACTGCGTTTGATTACGTAACTCTACATTAAATCAAAGTGCCACCTGCCAGACGAGGAAGAATTACCGCTGCAGTAAAACACTTCCTAACCTAGTCACCACGATTAGACACTGATTCAGGCTTATCCCATCTGCGTAAGTGATTGTCTCAACTCCCTAAATAGAGTGACATGCCACCAAACTAACTGCAAACACTCTGACCATCAACCGGATGTTTACAAGCACTGGGCATCCTCCACATAATTAAGTTCCCATTGAGAGTAAGTGTTCCTCATAATCCTAATTACACACAATTACAAACAGACACATTAACTGAGTCTGTTACAGCATGTGAGAGAGAAGGACACAATGATGACTGCAAGCCCTGACTCAGGAATAAACCACCAGACAACAATTCTTCCCTAGCAGCATTTCTGTTTGCAGTAATGGGCTAACTAATGTTAGACTCAGGCTGTAAATTAGCACTTGCCAAGAACTCAATGGGAGCTTTAGGGGCATCTTAAACACGTTTTTAAAAATCTTACTGACCTTTTAATGTTTAGAAGTGAGGAAAACCTCAGTGCCCCTAAATACATATTCTTCCATTTAATTGTGTTAATTTAGGCCAGGCAAACAAACCAGACAGAGCAACCAGTCACTAGTCAGTCATCCTAGGTCTAATCAATACCCGTCCGGGTAGTGATGACAGTGTACCAGTCTTACTTTGTCACGGCCCATTTAGCAGGAGGCCGAATGAGGTCGTTTGCTAACAGTGTGTCTCTTTTAGCACTAGTTGTGGGTTTGGAAGAAGATAAACAGTTTGAAAGCAAACGAACACTACGAGTGTTAAGCATCTAGAATAAAGGTTCAGGCAAAAAACAAAAAGCTGCCTTTCATTTTCATGAAAGTGTTCACACTCTCGCAGCCTCAGAATCTGTTCTTCAGCTCACATCTATCAGTTTATTCATGCGTGTGGAGGGGTATCAAAAAGCTGTTAGAAAAAGTGAGACAAATCCTTTGTGTCTGGAGTGAGAGCCACAGGGGGGAATGAAGCAGACAGTCTGGACATCCCAATCAGGAACAGACCGGTCTGTACGTTTCTGTAGGGTTTCATAAAACACATACTGGTTTTGCCAACATAGGCTCTTTGGAAAATATATGCTTTTATACATTTCTGCAAAACTGAAAAAACGTACCTTTATGTATGAATCACTGCAGTTTCAAGATGAAATGAACACTAGAGGCAGTAAAATCTATTTTTATTAAAAAAGCCTAATTTTAACATGATTACTTGCAGAATATTATGTTATGACATCTTGTGCAATTTGAAAATTGATATTTTTGAACGCTGTCGTCACATATACAGCTTCATATGCGTGAGTTTTCTAATTCAGCAGGTTTGCTTGGTAGTTCATGCGATACGGCTTTGAGTGATGAAGAGCTCCAGTACAAACCCCGTGAAACTACAGTTTGACAAAACAGCTTAAATCTGCATAAGGAAGTTAAAATAGCACAGCTGCATCAACAATTGTGTGCATTTGTTAACACTATCGGGTAGATTTAGGGTTGGGTTTGGTGTAGGAGATATTTCCAACACAACAGAGCATTAATCTTTAGCGACACTACCCGGATGTTTGAATTTTGAACAGCCGCAATATGTACCTCAAGCAATGTAATAAAAATGCAGCAATGCGTGCCTGTACCAGTGTAATAAAAATGAGCCACGGTCATGTATTGAAGGTGTGTTTTAGCTCCACTCTCTGGACATTTCACTTTGAACCTGCCGCAAAATGCATAGTAAGGTATGTAATTACGGTTTTGCATAAATGTATATAGAGGCACGTATTTTCTTGAGTCTGGGTTGTTTTGATAATATTCATAAGACTGTCTTATAAGAACACAGACTTGAGTAAGATGGTTTTAAGACAAAGTCATACACTACAGGCACACTTTCCCTGAATTGCTTTAAAGAGTTAATCGAATCAGTGGTTTATTTTTTACCGCACTGCAAAGGGATTAAGCAATGTCAGAGACATTTAGGTGAGAGAGTAAAAGGGAAGGGAACTGAAGGAAGAAAGCGGATGTTGAGGTACTGGATGTATATTTTTAACATGAGTGTATTTGTGTGAACATGATACCGCTCTCCTGTTTGACTGAAGCATTGATAAGGGGTACGTGGGTCTGCCTGAACCTCTGAACTCTGATATTATACAACTGTCTGACTCACTGTCTTGCCTCAAGTACTTAACACCCCAGAAAAGCTCTGCTATAGGATACTGAACAAAATACAAATGTATATTCTCAGATACAGTACATGACCAGCGGTGGGAAAAAAAATCTGTGAGCAGTATAAAATAAAGCAGATAAAACACGTGTCGAAGATTGACATGGAAAAGAAGAAATTGTTGAACAAAGTCATTATTTTTGTTTCTTTGTGCACAAAAAGTATTCTTGTAGCTTCATATAATTACGGTTGAACCACTGATGTCACATGGACTATTTTAACGATGTTCTTACTACCTTACCTTACCACAAAAGTTTACATACACTTGATTCCTAGTACTGTGTTATTACCTGAATGATCCACAGCGTTTTTTTTTTTTTTTGATTAGTGATAGTTGTTCATGAGTCCCTTGTTTGTCCTGAACAGTTAAACTGCCCGCTGTACTTCAGAAAAATCCTTCAGGTCCCACACATTCTTTGGTTTTTCAGCATTTTTGTGTATTTGAACCCTTTTCAACAATGACTGTATGATTTTGAGATCTATCTTTTCACACTCACGCAACTATTACAGAAGGTTCAAACGCTCACTGATGCTTCAGAAGAAAACACAGTGCATTAAGAGCTGGGGGGTAAAAACTTTTGAACAGAATGAAGATGTGTACATTTTTCTCACTTTGCCTAATATACATTTTTTTTCATTTAGTACTGCCATTCAGAAACTACAGAAAATACATACATGTTTCCCAGAAGACAAAATAAGTTAAATTTACCCTGATCTGTAAATTCCAAAAGTTTTCACCCCCTTCTGGAGCTTCAGTGAGAACTTTTTGTAATAGTTGCATATGAGTCCCTCAGTTGTCCTCAGTGTGAAAAGATGGATCTTAAAATCATACAGTCGTTGGAAAGGCTTCAAATACACAAAAATGTTGAAAACCAAAAGAATTTGTGGGACCTGAAGGTTTTTTCTCATCTGGACAGTGGACAGAACTATCACTAAAAAAACAACAACAAAAAAAACAGCTGTGAATCATTCAGGCAACAACACAGTATTAAGAATCAAGCTTTTTAACGGGGTCATTTTTACAAATTATTTTCACTTGTGAACTATATTTAAACGTCTTTTATGTGAAATAGATTATGCAAGCTGTATGTAAACTTTTGACTTCAACTGTATGAATATACAGAATAAAGAAACAAGTTCAGTATAATTCTTATGTCTAAATGGGCCACAGGCTTGGTCCCTGATGCTGGCGTCTCACCTCTATCTGTGAGAATGGAAAGGTGAAGGAGAACTGTGACTCTGTGTACTGACCCCTGAAACTGATAAACACATTCCAGATGGGGACAGAGGGGCCCGACAGAGGGAGCCCAGCAGGACTGGCCCACACACCCTCAGTCAGGGCTCCATCTTTCCCCCTACAGATACCTCTCCAGTGTCCTCTATAACCTCTCTCCACTCTCCTCCTCCACACTATATACGCATAAAGGTTTGTGAATCCATATATATATATATGTTAATTTCTCGAAAGGAGAAGGTTCTGAAGGTTTCAGAGAAGTGTGGAGATGGAAAGCAGCAGCTATCAGCATTGTCATGATAAAGACTTTACACAGCGACAGTCGAGAATTGATAAGAGCTCTTTAGGAGGGTGATAAAAAGCTCTCTTTGTTTGATAAGTATGTGATGAGTGCTAATTGTGTGCGGCCACCAGAGCCTTCAAAGCCAAGTGTGCAGTTTAACATTTCATTTACATTCATTTTCTTGTCAATGCTAATTACAATTAAAGAGTTTGGATAAAAAAGGCAATCACAAAAATATTATTATGACAGAATATATTAACAAAAATCATGGTTAATAAAATTCTGTGCTTTTAATTTTGATCTCTGTTTAAAGATACAAAGCTTAATACATTTATTAAATGTTATTTATACTTAAACTAGCTTAAGCTATAATAATAATAGACCATGGTAGTGTCTGCATTAGTGCAACCTGGTGTGATGATTTATGAATAATGTCATGCCAAACTGACAAACCACCCCACTGCCAGTCCATCTGTACACACAATCACAGACACGCATTCACATAGTATTAAATGTGATCCTTAGACATACACCGACCATCTGTCCATCATATACAGCCCATTTTCAATCTGTTTCCCTCACTCTAAGACATTTCAAGGACTAAAAACATCCACTTTATGTGTGGAAGAGAGCTATAGTGTTATATAAGCCTTTGAAGTCTTGAGAAGCGTGTGTAGTATCCATCTGTACCATTAAAGAGAGTCCTCTCAATCTCTCTGTGGATGAATGTGCTGTTTCAGCTGGATGGAAACTAAGGCGAGCTTCACAGCGCTGCGTCCAGGGAGCTATTTCTGGCATGCCTTGCTAACGCGCACTGCTGATGACTCTTTAATATCTCCTGTCACTAAAGACCTTTCCAGGAAGCTTGCTGAATTCTTAGTCTTGAAAGGGAAAAAAGGCAGGTGTCACTATTCTATTCTATTCTATTCTATTCTATCAAAGAAGATAAAGATTAGTGCAAAAGAAAGATTTTTATAGCTTGATATTATAGAAATATTATACACATATAGCTTGAATCTATAAAAAATATACTAATTAATAATAACTAATTCTAATAATATTAATGTTAAAATCATAAAATAATAGAAAAATTATATATACACACACATTAGAGGTCAACCAATGTGTGATTATTACAGATCAAGTAGACCGATAACCGATATTTTGAACCAATATAAGTCTTGTGTAAAAATTAAAATGAATGTAAAATTAAGAATAACAAGGCCTCTGACAAAACTTTCTTTAAAAGCTTTCGAATAATTTTATCGGAAAATGAGTTTTGAAAATGACCAATACCGATAACCATAAAAATGCTTACTATCAGCGCCGACCCCTAACACACACATTCATATAAAACATATATTACGTTTTATATATTGGTAGTTGACAAATAGCCAGTAAAAAATGCATATGTTTATGTAGTGTGACGTCTGATCTTTGAGAAAATATAAAGTCACTAACTTTGTCAATTCTTTCATTGTTTTTTTAAACATTTTTACTGAACTGTAACAAAAAATTTGTCCGATGGTGTGACATAGCAAAAATTAAGGAAAAATTAACTATATACAAATAGCATGAGAGAGATTTATATTAATTGTTAGACATTTCTTTTAATTTAGTTTTATTTATTTAATATGAAATTATTATTAACATCATTTTTTCACTATGACTTGTTGGACAATTTCAAAACAAAGTTTAACAACAAGACAAACTTTGCTGTCATCCATTCAAAACTGCTGAAAATTATACAATTTTAAGATGAGTGAGATTTCTATCTCCCCTACTGCAATACTCAGGGTTTTTTTTAAGATATTTTGAGATAATAACTAATCTGTGGTTCTTGTATGTGCGTCACACCATAAGACATTATGTCACACCATAGGACATTACGTCACACTAAAGGACAGAAATGGTAGTTATTAAAGTATTTCTATTTAATTTTGAACATGTCAAAAGAGAAAGTAAGTTTAGTTTTGATATAAACAATATCAACGTTTTTTAAACAAAACATCAATCATCAACAAAATTAGTCAATCGGTATGTTACTGAAACTCTACTAGCCCCCCCTGCTGTATGTGTGGCACAGCTAAATATGACTGACATGCAAACTATATTCATTAAGATGTGAATGAATTTTAAAAACTATATGGCTACTCTTTTTAAGGCATAATTTTAATTCTATTTACTTTCTGCATCCTTTTAGGATCTGGTGGATCCCTGTTAATTTTCTGTCTATATTTCTGCGTCCTCTCTCTTCCACTAATTTCTCGCCCTCAATTCTTTCTGTTCAAAAACAAAGTATCACATTGTATACTTATTTTCATGAGACTTCATAAGAGTACAAGTTTTCTGCAAAAACATCATAAAATAGATTAATTTATGTAATTATTGCATTTAAGAACACTGAAAATTATCAAAAAGAATAAACAAATCTTATTTATTTAAAATGCTTCTTAAAGAGACCTTGTCCTCTGGTGTGACAGTACAGGCGTCACACTGGAGGACATTTTCTGTCACACCATAGGACGTTTCAGCCTTTTGTGTCAATTGATGACCTTGTTATTCTGAGCTAACCTGTCATTAGCGGTTTGCAAGACACATCTGCATAATTTTCCATGATTATGTAGTTTAACATACAGTTTTTAATAATAAAAAAAAATAATAAATAAATAAATATATATATATATATATATATATATATATATATATAATATAATATAATATAATATAATATAATATAATATAATATAATAAAATATAATATATAAAATAATATAAATAATAATTTAGGGGTGTCACACCAAAAGACAACAAAACATAACACTTTTGTAGTGGTTCCAAAAAAGTTAAATATTTGAACAATTCTTCAACTAATAAATGTTTTTTCTGGAATTGGCCAATTTAAAATCAGGATATGGTGTCACACCAGAGGACATTGTTTTCAGAGACAAAATGTATCAATTTCCTACACTTTCAGAAATCTATAGATGAAAAAATGATTGGCATTTACTAAAATAGACACTTGTACAGTTATGCTGGAGGTATTTATTAACATTTTTATGCTTTTCTTTTTAATTGATAAAAGTTATGATTTATTTAACCATGCTTGAGACGGTCACACCACATGACAATTTTGACATTTGACTCAAAAATGTAAAAAAAATCGTACAACACTGCAGCTTTTTTAACAACAGTTCCATGTAGGACAAAGATATGTTAAACGCTTTAAAGCATTTTAAATAATGACAATATTAATTATATTCATTTTTATCTTGTGGGACAGTGGAAATGCCATGTCACGTCATGTTTATATATAATAATGGCTTTAAATGATCTTTTGATGTTAATTTTCTCAGCCAAATTTGATGATTAATCTGCCATTAATTACATTAACTAATTGCCATATTATGTAATTTATAGTATATAAAGAAAAAGTCTGTCATATCAAACATATGTCAAAATAAGAGAAAACTCAAACAATTTTGCAGCATGTTTAAGCAGAAAGAACAAAAGCAAAAGAGAGCGAGAAGCGGGCATGAATAAAATCAATACATAATTAAAGATGGTATTTCCAGGCATGACATAATTCAGCTCATACATTAACCTCAACAGAGTGCAGAGTCACCTTTCATCGCGTGCCCGACAGCAAGCCACATTTGTGCCAACAGTCGAATCCCTGTACCTCCCCCTCTACCCTCCACAAAAGCAGCTTATGGATTACAGCGAAAGCTGTACACTGTCATGTGACATGAACTCTGTGTGAGAAAACACTGCGTCTTAAACAAAAACACTGTAGGCCAAGAAAATAATCACTGTGTTCATGTTATCACTCGGCGTGCATCTTAAATATATTCAGTTTTTATATATAGCTTGTTCTTCTGCTTTAGCGTGTGTGTCCGCAGATAGCGCAAGGCTTTATGTAAGAAGATAAGGCAAGGTGAGCGGGTGCAGGGCGGCCTGACAGACCAGTGTTTTGTCTCCTGACTGCACTGCAGACATCCCAATCCACTTTACTCTCACCTGAACACTACCGTGTCACATATCAAAGAGACTAAGATCAGGTGTGCCCAACTTGCTACACGCCATCCGGGGATTAGCCATAAAGTGTGACTGAGAGGTTGTTTACGTCGTTGTAAGTGAGTGTGTAGGAAAGAGAAGGGGTGTGATTGCATTCCTACTAATCCCATGATTCAACAGCTTGATGCAAGCTAATCGGCAATTAAATACTAACAATGTAAGTTTAAAGAGATGCTTTTATTTAGCCAGGATTCTGGCAATAAGTTAAAAAAATGTTTTTAGAATCAGTTAGCAGTTAGCATCAGTGCTAATCCACTGTGTCCTGTCCTAAACTCAACATTAAATAATAATTTTCTAAAAGCATATTATAGATCTTAATGTATTTTATGTAATTAATCTGCGAATAAATCAGTAAAGTCAGAACTCAAGGTAATTGCGACTTTTTATCGCACAATTCAGACTTTTTTCTTGCAATTGCAAGTTTATATCTCACAATTCTGCAAGTTTATGTGATGCAATTCTGAGAAGTCAAAATTGCGAGATAAAAACTAATTTGCGAGAAAAAAAGTCAGAATTGTGAGTTTATATGACGCAATTCTGAGTAAGTCAAAATTGCGAGCATTTGCGAAAAAAAAGTCAGAATTGACTTTTTATCTCACAATTCTGACTTTCTAATTCGTAATTGAGTTTACATTATATTGTGCAATTCAGGCTTTATAACTCACAATCGTGAGTTTATATTATGCAATTCAGACTTTATAACTTGCAATTGTGAGTTTATATTGCAATGCTGAGAAAAAAAAAGTCAAAATTGCTAGATACAAACTTACATTTGCGAGAAAAGTTTTTATCTCGCAATTCTAATATTATAAATCATAATTGCATGTATATATCATGCAATAGATTTCATAACTCGCAACTGCAAGTTTGACGCAATTCTTACTTTATTACTCGCAATTGCAAGTTTATGTGATGCAATTCTGAGAAAAAACATCAAAATTGTGAGATACAAACTCACATTTGTGAGAAAAAAAAGTCAGGATTGTGAGTTTTTATTTTGCAATTCTGACTTTATAATTCATAATTGTGAGTTTACAGTATATCATGCAATTCAGGCTTTATAACTCACAATCGTGAGTTTATATTATGCAATTCAGACTTATTAACTCACAATCACGAGTTTATATTATGCAATTCAGACTTTATAACTTGCAATTGTGAGTTTATATTGCAATGCTGAGAAAAAAAAAGTTTAAATTGCTAGATACAAACTCGCATTTGCAAGAAAAAAAGTCAGAATTGTGAGTTTTTATCTTGCAATTCTAACTTTATAATTCATAATTGCAAGTTTATATCATGCAATACAGACTTTATATCTCGCAAGGGCAAGTTTGATGCAATTCTGACTTTATAACTCGTAATTGCGAGTTTATATGACGCAATTCCGACTTTATAACTCGCAACTGTGAGTTTATATGACACAATTCTGACTTTATAACTCGGAATTCCAATTTTATCATTCAATTCTGAGAAAAAAAAGTCAAAATTGCAAGATACAAACTCACATTTGGGAGAAAAAAATAAGAATTGTGAGTTATCTCTCAATTCTAACTTTATAATTCGTAATTGCGATTTTATATCATGCAATACAGACTTCATAACTTGCAATTGCAAGTTTGACACAATTCTGACTTTATAACTCGCAATTGTGAGTTTATGTGATGCAATTCTGAAAAAAAAGTCAAAATTGTGAGATACAAACTCACATTTGCGAGAGAAAAAGTCAGAATTGCAAAATAAAAACTCACAATTCTAACTTTTTCTCTCGCAAATGTGTTCGTAATTGTGAGTTTACAGTATACTGTGCAATTCAGACTTCATAACTCGCAATTGCGAGTTTACATGACGCAGTTCTGACTTTATAGCTTGCAACTGTGAGTTTATATTGCAATTTTGAGAAAAAAGTCAAAATCAATAAATACATCATATAGTGCATTTCCACAATGACATTAGTAATGAAAATCAGCAATTTTTTTTTGCCAGCACAACACAGTCAAAGATACTATGTGCAGCTTTAAGATGCTGATCAATTGTTATCATGTCCATTTAGACAGGAAGTGTCTTTCAGGCAGACAGGGAAGTGAAAAAGGTAGGAGCTGAATGAGGCTAAGAGTCAGTCTGGACAGATGTAACACATTCATTCCCAAACCCTTAATCCCGTTACTGCAACATGAGCTCAGTTCTCTGTTCCACTGCACGCCTGAAAGCCATAATAAATATGTTAACACATATGCAAAGATAGATATATGATCAAAAGCATGCATTCTGTCACAAGCATGGAATTTCATATATCTGCATATCAACTCTCTGTACTTTTCTGAGAAATATGTTGTTGCATGACGATTGCAGTGCTATTGATTATCTTTCTCCTCTAATGGATTGTATGCCTGCTAAGTGGGAAGTACACACACAGCAGTCAATAAATCAAAGTCTCTGACAAAGCACTTTAAAGACCTAGAAAGGAAATGAGTAGGCTGGAAATAAAACTGCAGGAGACTTGATGAGAGGATGTGAACATAACAGTGTTTACAGTAATGATATAAGAACATAATTACTGATTTGTCTTCGTTAGGTTATTTCTACTGCAGATACAGGCCTCACCTTGTACGAGCACATTTGCTTTCATTGGATCATTAATATTGAATATTTCAGAATACTGTCTTGTGACTTTTAATTATGTTTTACACTGAAATCGCCTCAGGATGAAATTGGTTTAGTGAGATCGGTTTATAGACCAGCAGGTGGAGGGCAGCCAGAGGACTGTGACAGCAGAGAGCAGATTATGGATTGGATTTTGACCATAAATGACTGTTTAAAGTTTGAAATTCCTTAATGATGGATAGCCTACTTGTAGAAAAGACATAAAATGAACTAAACAGACTTACAACAGAGGAAACGAAACAGCTTTAACTGCAGTACGACCCACACAAACACTGGCCCGTGAGTCCTCTCAGCACAACACAACCTGTCTGGTGTTAGATGAGAGATGACGCTGGTGCGGGACCTGCTTCCGCCGTTTTTAGAGGCTGTGAAATCCTGAATGGCAGTGACGGAGACACTCAGCCTGTTGCCGCGGTAACAGGGCAGCTTTTGAAAAGGGGACTGACAGCTTACTCAATGCAGGCATGGCCACGGGCTGCGCGTCGCTTTGCAACGGGCCCCAAAGTATGGGGAGACCTGGCGAGACCTGGCATTCTCTTCAGACACCGGTGTCTCAGCCAGGAGAGAGCAAAGCAAAAGCAAATTATGTACAGAAGTGGAAAACTTTCAGAAGAATACAATTGGAGTTATATTACACCGACCAAAACTATAAACGCAACACTTTTGTTTTTGCCCCCATTTTTCACGAGCAGAACTTAAAGATCTAAGACTTTTTCTATGTACACAAAAGGCCTATTTCTCTCAAATACTGTTCACAAATCTGTCTAAATCTGAGTTAGTGAGCACTTCTCCTTTGCCGAGATAATCCATCCACCTCACAGGTGTGGCATATCAAGATGCTGATTAGACAGCATGATTATTGCACAGGTGTGCCTTAGGCTGGCCACAATAAAAGGCCACTCTAAAATGTGCCGTTTTACTGTCTTGGGGGGGTCCGAAAACCAGTCAGTATCTGGTGTGACCAATATTTGCCTCGCACAGTGCAACACATCTCCTTCGCATAGAACTGATCAGGTGGCCTGTGGAATGTTGGTCAACTCCTCTTCAATGGCTGTGCGAAGTTGCTGGATATTGGCAGGAACTGGAACACGCTGTCATATATGCCGATCCAGAGCATCCCAAACATGCTCAGTGGGTGACATGTCTGGTGAGTATGCTGGCCATGCAAGAACTGGGATGTTTTCAGCCTCCAGGAATTGTGTACAGATCCTTGCAACATGGGGCCGTGCATTATCATGCTGCAACATGAGGTGATGGTCGTGGATGAATGGCACAACAATGGGCCTCAGGATCTCATCACGGTATCTCTGTGCATTCAAATGCCATCAATAAAATGCACCTGTGTTCGTTGTCCATAACATACGCCTGCCCATACCATAACCCCATCACCACCATGGGCCACTCGATCCACAACATTGACATCAGCAAAACGCTCACCCACACGACGCCATACACACTGTCTGCTATCTGCCCTGTACAGTGAAAACCAGGATTCATTCGTGAAGAGAACATCTCTCCAAAGTGCCAGACGCCATCAAATATGAGCATTTGCCCACTCAAGTCGGTTACGAGGACAAACTGCAGTCAGGTTGAGACCCCGACAAAGACGACGAGCATGCAGATGAGCTTCCCTGAGACGGTTTCTGAGTTTGTAAAGAAATTCTTTGGTTATGCAAACCGATTGTTGCAGCAGCTGTCTGGGTGGCAGGTCTCTTGGAGGTGAAGATGCTGGATGTGGAGGTCCTGGACTGTTGTGGTTACACGTGGTCTGCGGTTGTGAGACTGGTTGGATGTACTGTCAAATTCTCTGAAACACCTTTGGAGACAGCTTAAGGTAGAGAAATGAACACTCAATTCATGGGCAACAGCTCTGGCGAATTGCATGCTCCCTCAAAACTTGCGACATCTGTGGCATTGTGCTGTGTGATAAAATTGCAGATTTTAGAGTGGCCTTTTATTGTGGCCAGCCTAAGGCACACCTGTGCAATAATTATGCTGTCTAATCAGCATCTTGATATGCCACACCTGTGAGGTGGATGGATTATCTCGGCAAAGGAGAAGTGCTCACTAACAGATTTAGACAGATTTGTGAACAATATTTGAGAGAAATAGGCCTTTTGTGTACATAGAAAAAGTCCCCACAGAAAAATGGGGGCAAAAACAAAAGCGTTTATAATTTTGGTGTATTTTTATTTCAGTGTAAAAATGTTCTGGCTCTTCTAAGCTTCATAATAGCAGTGAATGGCTGTTGAGAAATCCAGAAAAGTGCATCCACCCATCATAAAAAAGTCCTCAACACAGCTGTGGGGGTTAATAAAGGCCTTCTGAAGTGAATCAATGCATTTGTGCAAGAAAAATACCCATATTTAAAATTTTATAAACCATGATCTCTAGTTTCCGCTAACTGTCGTACGGACATTTACAAGAGAAGAGCGTTTCAGCAGATGACGTAGGATGTAGGCGTAACGTAAGCTCAAGTGAGAAGTGATGAACACGGAAGCACAGAGGAAAGAGCAAAACAAAACACCGGTCACAACTTGGAAGTACAAAACAAGGATTTGTAAAGTAAAATGTCGGAGGATTTCGATATAAGCCAAGAGGAGACTAGTTTTCCTTTTGCTAAACAAAGAAAACTTTGCTTCCTTTGCTTCTGTAAACAAATTTGGTTCTCACAAGACTAGCATATTCTCATCTTAGCTTACGCTACACCTATGTCCTACGTCATCCGCTGGAACACCGCTCTCTCGTGAATGTGCGTATGACAGTTGAAGATTATGGTTTATAAAGTTTTAAAAAATTGTATTTTTCTCACAAAAATGCATCGATTTGCTTTAGGAAGTCTTTATTAACTCCCCGGAGCTGTGTGGAGTACTTTTTATGATGGATGGATGCACTTTATTGGACTTCAAAATCTCAACAGCCATTCACTGCCATTATAAAGCTTGGAAGAGCAAGGACTTTATTTTTTAAAACTATGATTGTTATTGTCTGAAAGAATAAAGCCATATACACCTAGGATGGCTTGAGGGTGAGTAAATCACGGGGTAATTTTTATTTTTGGGTGAACTACTTTGCGTTTTTGAGAAGTTTGATGTACAAAAGTTGTCAAAACAATCCCCATTCACATGGATCCATGAAAATGACCAAGAACACTGTATTATGTGTGCCAGGCCAGTAGTTGGTGTTGTCACTTTGTAAAAAAATAGTATTCACCTGTGCACATATCCTTTCTTTAAAGGATCACTCTACTTCCAAATTAAAAAATTCCCTGATAATTTACTCATCCCCATGTCATCCTAGGTGTTCGTGTCTTTCTTTATTTAGTCGCAAAGAAATTACATTTATTAAGGAAAACATTCTCCATATAGTGGACTTCAGTGGGGATCAACGGATTGAAGGTTAAAAATGCAGTTTCAATGCAGCTTCAAAGGGCTCATTTTATATACTTTTTAACCTCAAATGCTCGTCTTGTCTAGCTCTGCCATGTGCATGTGTACTCTGTGTAATCTGGGTCAATACAGTTAGGTATGTCAAAAAATCCCATCTTATTTTCTCCTCCAACTTCAAAACTTGTACTATGTACTTCTACTTAAAATGTACAATACAAAATATATTTTGAATTTTAAACACACACACTCAGGCATACACATACGCTGTACTGACAATATTATCACAATCTGTTTTTACAAGGCTAGTAAAACTCCTCTGAGCACAAGCCGTTCCTGTTCAGTTTTTTTCTCTGTATGTGAGGTAATAATTCAGAGCGGCGGGTGACCCCTCGACTGAGGTAAGGCAGTGTGCAGCACACACCCCTCCCGCTCTGGATGTGCTGCTCCATCCACATGCCTCCATTTTGCTGCTGAGGCTGTTCCTCATGAATTAATGAGCCTTGCAGTGCAGCGGTGAGGCCACAATGTGCTGCAATGACTCTCAGAGTCCTGCCGCAACCTGACAGCAATTCAGTTACACTATATACCACATCCTGCATTTCTATTAACAAACCTGACTCTCCTCCAACATCAAATAAGAACAGGCTGAACTGTCACAGGACTGAATCTATCCTTTATCTTTAAATACACCTGAGATATTTATTTGAAGCTAAATTGAAAGGAAGGTCAAGAAAGATAATGCCTTGTTACAGTTATTTGCTGTGCTCCTTTGTGCGATAGAATTGAAAAATAGCAGTTTCAGGCTAAGGATTCAAGCTTTGGGAAGTAGATTTGCCAACAGTTATGAACATAGGTTTAATGTAATATAGAGTTGAGGTCAAAAGTTTACACACACCTTGCAGAATCTGCAAAATGTTAATTATTTTACCAAAATAAGAAGGATCATACAAAATGCATGTAATTTTGTATTTAGTACTGACCTGAATAAGATATTTCACATAAAAGATGTTTACATATAGTCCACAAGAGAAAATAATAGTTGAATTTATAAAAATGACCCTGTTCAAAAGTTTACATACACTTGATCTTTAATACTGTGTTGTTTGTTACCTGAATGATCCACAGCTGTTTTTTTTTTTTCATGAGTCCCTTGTTTGTCCTGAACATTTAAACTGCCTGCTGTTCTTCAGAAAAATCCTTCATGTCCCACAAATTCTTTGGTTTTCCAGCATTTTTGTGTATGTGAACCCTTTCCAATAATGACTGTATGATTTAGAGATCCATCTTTTCACAATGAGGACAACTGAGGAACTCTTACGTAATATTACAGAAGGTTCAAACACTCACTGATGCTTCAGAAGGAAACAATGCATTAAGCCCCGGGGGGTGAAAACTTCTAGAATTTGAAGACCAGGGTAAATGTAACTTATTTCCTTCTGAAGCATCAGTGAGCGTTTGAACTTTTTGTAATAGTTGCATATGAGTCCCTCAGTTGTCTTCGGGTGCGAAAAGTTGCATATCAAAATCATACAGTCATTGTTGGAAAGGGTTCAAATACACAAAAATGCTGAAAAACCAAAGAATTTGTGGGACCTAAAGGATTTTTCTGAAGAACAGAGGGCAGTTTAAATGTTCAGGACAAACAAGAGACTCATTAACAACTATCACTAAACAAAACAAACAAACAAAGCAGCTGTGAATCATTCAGGTAACAAAAAACAGTATTAAGAATCAAGTGTATGTAAACTTTTAAATGGGGTCATTTTTATAAATATTTTTTCTCTTGTGGACTTTTATGTGAAATATCTTATTCAGGTCAGTACTAAATAAAAATAACATGCATTTTGTATGATCCATGATTATTTTGTTAAAATAAGGTGTACGTAAACTTTTGACCTCAACTGTAACGTCACAAAGAATGTACTTATTCACTTACCCTCATGTCATTCCACACCTATATGACACTCTTTCTTCATGAACACAAAGTTAGTAACCAAACAATTTCAGTTCCCAATGACTTCTATTGTAAGGACAAAAATGCAATAGAAGCCAGTGGAAACCAAAACTGTTAGGTTGTCAACATTCTTCAAAATATCGTCTCTGGTGTTCAGCAGAAGATAGAAATCCATACAGATTTGGAACGACATAAGGGTGAGCAAATAATCACCTGAAAATGCAAATGGGGGACAATTTGAGATGTAGAGCAGATGTGAGTTAATGAAGAGCGTCGCAGAAGGGGATGGTGGAGGAGGGGATATATGTGTAACGGGATAGTGGCTGCAGTACTTCTCTCGCTTGTCACACTGCTGTTAAACTTTAATGTAATCAGAGTGGCACGGCTGACAGTGAATGGCCTTAGACCCAGGCATGCATCAGAGATGAGACTGATAAAACAAAGTAATACAGGAAAAGGTATATCAGAAGAAAAATGACACCACATCTCCTCTTTCACTCTCTCTTTTCCTCTTTAATGCTGACTTACGTCCAGTGCTTCCTTTGAATGATACAAGGTTGTTTTGACCCTGGACTATTGAGACTGGAAAAAGCTTTCCACTGCCTATATCCTGAGAATTGCACCAAATAAACTGATTTTTGACCACAGAAATATTAGCATAACATACATTTAAAGATTCTTATATGAACATATATTTTTTTAATATATTTTTTCCAAAGCATGTCATATTAACCAGCTTGGTGGCAAGGTTATATAAGGACACCTTACAGCAACCAGCATGTTCCAGTTTGTAAAGTGACAAAACAACTGTTTGAAGAAAGGAGAAGAGGATAAAGGACAGGTGAATAAAAGTCATAACAGGAGTGTGTGAGATGCCCAGGTGCACCATGGGAGACTGCAGCACTGCAGTGGTTACTGCAGTGACTCCTCCTCCTAGTGTTTTTTGCACTCATCTTATCAGCTTCGCACATTCACAAGGAAAACATCACGGAAGGAGGAGTCTCAAAGGCACGTGGAACAGGCATGAGTGGACAGCGACATACTCTTAATGTACAAATCCCACATGCAACCTAGTAGATGAGATGTTAAATCATTCATAACTCAAGGCAGACTGCGCCTAATTGCTGTTTCTATCTTCTGCTCTGAAGAAAAAAAAGCCTTCTGTGTCCTGCAGTGCCTTAACCCATTCAGCAATAGAGCTATCATAAAACTGAATGAAAAAGAGCCTTTAGCTCTGTTCCAAAAGCTAATGAACATTTAAGACAGCAGTGTGACATGCTCAGTGACAAAGCAAAACAAAAAACTATCCAAGATGATGGACATTAGAAATGTAGACTAATAGGGCCTAATTTCATTCATTACTAAAAGTACGGATTAAAAATATTTCAATCTAATTACAATGCAATTAAACAAAGTACTTGTGTGTTAGAATAAAATGCAATTAGCTTATCAACATACTCTATGTGCTTAATGCTCATCACAGCCATATCACACTGTCCAAAAAAAAAACCCTAGCCAAAATATTTCAAATATATGCTAGATATACATTGTAAGCAGCGCTACAAGAAAAAAAAAAAAAGAAATAAATTGCAAATTTGTTAAATGTTGAGTAAATGCAAAAAGTTTTTTTTTTTTAAATACTCAACATAAATATATGAGGAAATATACAAACTAAAAGTATCTAAAATGTATTTATCTAAATCAGTGTTATTATTGCTAACTAAAATAAAGCTTAATAAAACTAAAACTTAAAATTTGAAATGTCTTAAAAACTACCTGAAAAAAATAAGTTTAAATAAATTTAAAAAAAAAACAGCCAAAATATTTAAAATCTATGCTAAATATACACTATACAAATATATGCTAAATATACACTACAAGAAAGTAGAAACTAAAATTAAAATCTACTTTAATAGGCAAGAAAATATATCTTAAATTTTAATGTTGGGTAAAAGCAAAAAAGTTTTTTTTAAATAAATATTTTGGTCAATATAAATATATCTGAAAACATAAGTGACTTAAATGTATCAAAAATATATGTATATTGCTCTTATTGCAAACTAAAATATAAACATTTTTAGTAACTGAAATAAAACAAAATATCAATTTTAGATGAAAAACTAAAACTTATACAAAAATGTTAAATGTCTTAAAAACGACCTGAAATAAAGAAGTTTATATTAAAATATGTGTTAAATGTATGCTAAATATATGTTGTTTAAAATAAATGTTTGTTAAAAACCAAAGTGCCAAAATGGATTTCAAATATACTTTAAAAAACAAGAAAATATATCTTAAATTTTACTGGTGCGTAAATGCGAAAAGTATTTTTAAATAAATATTGTACTCGATAAAAATAT